>NW_026701641.1:0-44301 GCF_030435755.1 Ochotona princeps
TCACAGGCAACTTCAGCGCCACAGCCGTTTTCAGATAGCCCTCAATGCAAAGGCTCTAGACGCAAATATTGGTGTGAGAGCTAATTCAATCAAGAAACACTGCATGTTGGTGAAGGGCATATTGAAGAAGAATCAGCCGAGTGGTTCTTGTGGGAGAACAACTCCATTTGGCTCACTAACTTCACACACCATCAGGCTTCCAAGCAGCTCTCAAGGAAACTCAGTTTTCACACTCTATGCTTAGTGCCCTTTGAGTGCATTATCTAGGAATGAACCTGGTAGAGCATCCCACACAAACGAATGCTCCACATGCGGGTTTCACATGCCACCAACTCCACATTCACAGGCAACTTCAGCGCCACAGCCGTTTTCAGATAGCCCTCAATGCAAAGGCTCTAGACGCAAATATTGGTGTGAGAGCTAATTCAATCAAGGAAACACTGCATGTTGGTGAAGGGCATATTGAAGAAGGATCAGCCGAGTGGTTCTTGTGGGAGAACAACTCCATTTGGCTCACTAACTTCACACACCATCAGGCTTCCAAGCAGCTCTCAAGGAAACTCAGTTTTCACACTCTATGTTTGGTGCCCATTGAATGCATTATCTAGGAATGAACCTGGTAGAGCATCCCACACAAACGAATGCTCCACATGCGGCTTTCACATGCCACCAACTCCACATTCACAGGCAACTTCAGCGCCACAGCCGTTTTCAGATAGCCCTCAATGCAAAGGCTCTAGACGCAAATATTGGTGTGAGAGCTAATTCAATCAAGGAAACACTGCATGTTGGTGAAGGGCATATTGAAGAAGGATCAGCCGAGTGGTTCTTGTGGGAGAACAACTCCATTTGGCTCACTAACTTCACACACCATCAGGCTTCCAAGCAGCTCTCAAGGAAACTCAGTTTTCACACTCTATGCTTAGTGCCCTTTGTATGGCTAGACTGAATGAACCTGGTAGAGCATCCCACACACACGAATGTTCCACATGCGGGTTTCACATGCCACCAACTCCACATTCACAGGCAACTTCAGCGCCACAGCCGTTTTCAGATAGCCCTCAATGCAAAGGCTCTAGACGCAAATATTGGTGTGAGAGCTAATTCAATCAAGGAAACACTGCATGTTGGTGAAGGGCATATTGAAGAAGGATCAGCCGAGTGGTTCTTGTGGGAGAACAACTCCATTTGGCTCACTAACTTCACACACCATCAGGCTTCCAAGCAGCTCTCAAGGAAACTCAGTTTTCACACTCGATGCTTAGTGCCCTTTGAGTGCATTATCTAGGAATGAACCTGGTAGAGCATCCCACACAAACGAATGCTCCACATGCGGGTTTCACATGCCACCAACTCCACATTCACAGGCAACTTCAGCGCCACAGCCGTTTTCAGATAGCCCTCAATGCAAAGGCTCTAGACGCAAATATTGGTGTGAGAGCTAATTCAATCAAGGAAACACTGCATGTTGGTGAAGGGCATATTGAAGAAGGATCAGCCGAGTGGTTCTTGTGGGAGAACAACTCCATTTGGCTCACTAACTTCACACACCATCAGGCTTCCAAGCAGCTCTTAAGGAAACTCAGTTTTCACACTCGATGCTTAGTGCCCTTTGAGTGCATTATCTAGGAATGAACCTGGTAGAGCATCCCACACAAACGAATGCTCCACATGCGGGTTTCACATGCCACCAACTCCACATTCACAGGCAACTTCAGCGCCACAGCTGTTTCAGATAGCCCTCAATGCAAAGGCTCTAGACGCAAATATTGGTGTGAGAGCTAATTCAATCAAGGAAACACTGCATGTTGGTGAAGGGCATATTGAAGAAGGATCAGCCGAGTGGTTCTTGTGGGAGAACAACTCCATTTGGCTCACTAACTTCACACACCATCAGGCTTCCAAGCAGCTCTCAAGGAAACTCAGTTTTCACACTCTATGCTTAGTGCCCTTTGAGTGCATTATCTAGGAATGAACCTGGTAGAGCATCCCACACAAACGAATGCTCCACATGCGGGTTTCACATGCCACCAACTCCACATTCACAGGCAACTTCAGCGCCACAGCCGTTTTCAGATAGCCCTCAATGCAAAGGCTCTAGACGCAAATATTGGTGTGAGAGCTAATTCAATCAAGGAAACACTGCATGTTGGTGAAGGGCATATTGAAGAAGGATCAGCCGAGTGGTTCTTGTGGGAGAACAACTCCATTTGGCTCACTAACTTCACACACCATCAGGCTTCCAAGCAGCTCTCAAGGAAACTCAGTTTTCACACTCTATGTTTGGTGCCCATTGAATGCATTATCTAGGAATGAACCTGGTAGAGCATCCCACACAAACGAATGCTCCACATGCGGCTTTCACATGCCACCAACTCCACATTCACAGGCAACTTCAGCGCCACAGCCGTTTTCAGATAGCCCTCAATGCAAAGGCTCTAGACGCAAATATTGGTGTGAGAGCTAATTCAATCAAGGAAACACTGCATGTTGGTGAAGGGCATATTGAAGAAGGATCAGCCGAGTGGTTCTTGTGGGAGAACAACTCCATTTGGCTCACTAACTTCACACACCATCAGGCTTCCAAGCAGCTCTCAAGGAAACTCAGTTTTCACACTCTATGCTTAGTGCCCTTTGTATGGCTAGGACTGAAATGAACCTGGTAGAGCATCCACACACACGAATGTTCCACATGCGGGTTTCACATGCCACCAACTCCACATTCACAGGCAACTTCAGCGCCACAGCCGTTTTCAGATAGCCCTCAATGCAAAGGCTCTAGACGCAAATATTGGTGTGAGAGCTAATTCAATCAAGGAAACACTGCATGTTGGTGAAGGGCATATTGAAGAAGGATCAGCCGAGTGGTTCTTGTGGGAGAACAACTCCATTTGGCTCACTAACTTCACACACCATCAGGCTTCCAAGCAGCTCTCAAGGAAACTCAGTTTTCACACTCGATGCTTAGTGCCCTTGAGTGCATTATCTAGGAATGAACCTGGTAGAGCATCCCACACAAACGAATGCTCCACATGCGGGTTTCACATGCCACCAACTCCACATTCACAGGCAACTTCAGCGCCACAGCCGTTTTCAGATAGCCCTCAATGCAAAGGCTCTAGACGCAAATATTGGTGTGAGAGCTAATTCAATCAAGGAAACACTGCATGTTGGTGAAGGGCATATTGAAGAAGGATCAGCCGAGTGGTTCTTGTGGGAGAACAACTCCATTTGGCTCACTAACTTCACACACCATCAGGCTTCCAAGCAGCTCTTAAGGAAACTCAGTTTCACACTCTATGCTTAGTGCCCTTTGTATGGCTAGGACGGAAATGAACCTGGTAGAGCATCCCACACACACGAATGCTCCATATGCGGTTTCACATGCCACCAACTCCACATTCACAGGCAACTTCAGCGCCACAGCCGTTTTCAGATAGCCCTCAATGCAAAGGCTCTAGACGCAAATATTGGTGTGAGAGCTAATTCAATCAAGGAAACACTGCATGTTGGTGAAGGGCATATTGAAGAAGGATCAGCCGAGTGGTTCTTGTGGGAGAACAACTCCATTTGGCTCACTAACTTCACACACCATCAGGCTTCCAAGCAGCTCTCAAGGAAACTCAGTTTTCACACTCTATGCTTAGTGCCCTTTCAGTGCATTATCTAGGAATGAACCTGGTAGAGCATCCCACACAAACGAATGTTCCACATGCGGGTTTCACATGCCACCAACTCCACATTCACAGGCAACTTCAGCGCCACAGCCGTTTTCAGATAGCCCTCAATGCAAAGGCTCTAGACGCAAATATTGGTGTGAGAGCTAATTCAATCAAGGAAACACTGCATGTTGGTGAAGGCATATTGAAGAAGAATCAGCCGAGTGGTTCTTGTGGGAGAACAACTCCATTTGGCTCACTAACTTCACACACCATCAGGCTTCCAAGCAGCTCTCAAGGAAACTCAGTTTTCACACTCTATGCTTAGTGCCCTTTGAGTGCATTATCTAGGAATGAACCTGGTAGAGCATCCCACACAAACGAATGCTCCACATGCGGTTTCACATGCCACCAACTCCACATTCACAGGCAACTTCAGCGCCACAGCCGTTTTCAGATAGCCCTCAATGCAAAGGCTCTAGACGCAAATATTGGTGTGAGAGCTAATTCAATCAAGGAAACACTGCATGTTGGTGAAGGGCATATTGAAGAAGGATCAGCCGAGTGGCTCTTGTGGGAGAACAACTCCATTTGGCTCACTAACTTCACACACCATCAGGCTTCCAAGCAGCTCTCAAGGAAACTCAGTTTTCACACTCTATGTTTGGTGCCCATTGAATGCATTATCTAGGAATGAACCTGGTAGAGCATCCCACACAAACGAATGCTCCACATGCGGCTTTCACATGCCACCAACTCCACATTCACAGGCAACTTCAGCGCCACAGCCGTTTTCAGATAGCCCTCAATGCAAAGGCTCTAGACGCAAATATTGGTGTGAGAGCTAATTCAATCAAGGAAACACTGCATGTTGGTGAAGGGCATATTGAAGAAGGATCAGCCGAGTGGTTCTTGTGGGAGAACAACTCCATTTGGCTCACTAACTTCACACACCATCAGGCTTCCAAG
Source organism: Ochotona princeps (assembly GCF_030435755.1). NCBI lineage: Eukaryota > Metazoa > Chordata > Mammalia > Lagomorpha > Ochotonidae > Ochotona > Ochotona princeps. The sequence continues at coordinate 4,629 of NW_026701641.1, forward strand.
CAGCTCTCAAGGAAACTCAGTTTTCACACTCTATGCTTAGTGCCCTTTGTATGGCTAGGACTGAAATGAACCTGGTAGAGCATCCCACACACACGAATGTTCCACATGCGGGTTTCACATGCCACCAACTCCACATTCACAGGCAACTTCAGCGCCACAGCCGTTTTCAGATAGCCCTCAATGCAAAGGCTCTAGACGCAAATATTGGTGTGAGAGCTAATTCAATCAAGGAAACACTGCATGTTGGTGAAGGGCATATTGAAGAAGGATCAGCCGAGTGGTTCTTGTGGGAGAACAACTCCATTTGGCTCACTAACTTCACACACCATCAGGCTTCCAAGCAGCTCTCAAGGAAACTCAGTTTTCACACTCGATGCTTAGTGCCCTTTGAGTGCATTATCTAGGAATGAACCTGGTAGAGCATCCCACACAAACGAATGCTCCACATGCGGGTTTCACATGCCACCAACTCCACATTCACAGGCAACTTCAGCGCCACAGCCGTTTTCAGATAGCCCTCAATGCAAAGGCTCTAGACGCAAATATTGGTGTGAGAGCTAATTCAATCAAGGAAACACTGCATGTTGGTGAAGGGCATATTGAACAAGGATCAGCCGAGTGGTTCTTGTGGGAGAACAACTCCATTTGGCTCACTAACTTCACACACCATCAGGCTTCCAAGCAGCTCTCAAGGAAACTCAGTTTTCACACTCTATGTTTGGTGCCCATTGAATGCATTATCTAGGAATGAACCTGGTAGAGCATCCCACACAAACGAATGCTCCACATGCGGCTTTCACATGCCACCAACTCCACATTCACAGGCAACTTCAGCGCCACAGCCGTTTTCAGATAGCCCTCAATGCAAAGGCTCTAGACGCAAATATTGGTGTGAGAGCTAATTCAATCAAGGAAACACTGCATGTTGGTGAAGGGCATATTGAAGAAGGATCAGCCGAGTGGTTCTTGTGGGAGAACAACTCCATTTGGCTCACTAACTTCACACACCATCAGGCTTCCAAGCAGCTCTCAAGGAAACTCAGTTTTCACACTCTATGCTTAGTGCCCTTTGTATGGCTAGGACTGAAATGAACCTGTAGAGCATCCCACACACACGAATGTTCCACATGCGGGTTTCACATGCCACCAACTCCACATTCACAGGCAACTTCAGCGCCACAGCCGTTTTCAGATAGCCCTCAATGCAAAGGCTCTAGACGCAAATATTGGTGTGAGAGCTAATTCAATCAAGGAAACACTGCATGTTGGTGAAGGGCATATTGAAGAAGGATCAGCCGAGTGGTTCTTGTGGGAGAACAACTCATTTGGCTCACTAACTTCACACACCATCAGGCTTCCAAGCAGCTCTCAAGGAAACTCAGTTTTCACACTCGATGCTTAGTGCCCTTTGAGTGCATTATCTAGGAATGAACCTGGTAGAGCATCCCACACAAACGAATGCTCCACATGCGGGTTTCACATGCCACCAACTCCACATTCACAGGCAACTTCAGCGCCACAGCCGTTTTCAGATAGCCCTCAATGCAAAGGCTCTAGACGCAAATATTGGTGTGAGAGCTAATTCAATCAAGGAAACACTGCATGTTGGTGAAGGGCATATTGAAGAAGGATCAGCCGAGTGGTTCTTGTGGGAGAACAACTCCATTTGGCTCACTAACTTCACACACCATCAGGCTTCCAAGCAGCTCTTAAGGAAACTCAGTTTTCACACTCGATGCTTAGTGCCCTTTGAGTGCATTATCTAGGAATGAACCTGGTAGAGCATCCCACACAAGCGAATGCTCCACATGCGGGTTTCACATGCCACCAACTCCACATTCACAGGCAACTTCAGCGCCACAGCCATTCTCAGATAGCCCTCAATACAAAGGCTCTAGACGCAAATATTGGTGTGAGAGCTAATTCAATCAAGGAAACACTGCATGTTGGTGAAGGGCATATTGAAGAAGGATCAGCCGAGTGGTTCTTGTGGGAGAACAACTCCATTTGGCTCACTAACTTCACACACCATCAGGCTTCCAAGCAGCTCTCAAGGAAACTCAGTTTTCACACTCTATGCTTAGTGCCCTTTGTATGGCTAGGACTGAAATTAACCTGGTAGAGCATCCCACACAAACGAATGCTCCACATGCGGGTTTCACATGCCACCAACTCCACATTCACAGGCAACTTCAGCGCCACAGCCGTTTTCAGATAGCCCTCATGCAAAGGCTCTAGACGCAAATATTGGTGTGAGAGCTAATTCAATCAAGGAAACACTGCATGTTGGTGAAGGGCATATTGAAGAAGGATCAGCCGAGTGGTTCTTGTGGGAGAACAACTCCATTTGGCTCACTAACTTCACACACCATCAGGCTTCCAAGCAGCTCTCAAGGAAACTCAGTTTTCACACTCTATGTTTGGTGCCCATTGAATGCATTATCTAGAATGAACCTGGGTAGAGCATCCCACACAAACGAATGCTCCACATGCGGGTTTCACATGCCACCAACTCCACATTCACAGGCAACTTCATCGCCACAGCCGTTTTCAGATAGCCCTCAATGCAAAGGCTCTAGACGCAAATATTGGTGTGAGAGCTAATTCAATCAAGGAAACACTGCATGTGGTGAAGGGCATATTGAAGAAGGATCAGCCGAGTGGTTCTTGTGGGAGAACAACTCCATTTGGCTCACTAACTTCACACACCATCAGGCTTCCAAGCAGCTCTCAAGGAAACTCAGTTTTCACACTCTATGCTTAGTGCCCTTTGTATGGCTAGGACTGAAATGAACCTGGTAGAGCATCCCACACACACGAATGTTCCACATGCGGGTTTCACATGCCACCAACTCCACATTCACAGGCAACTTCAGCGCCACAGCCGTTTTCAGATAGCCCTCAATGCAAAGGCTCTAGACGCAAATATTGGTGTGAGAGCTAATTCAATCAAGGAAACACTGCATGTTGGTGAAGGGCATATTGAAGAAGGATCAGCCGAGTGGTTCTTGTGGGAGAACAACTCCATTTGGCTCACTAACTTCACACACCATCAGGCTTCCAAGCAGCTCTCAAGGAAACTCAGTTTTCACACTCTATGCTTAGTGCCCTTTGTATGGCTAGGACTGAAATTAACCTGGTAGAGCATCCCACACAACGAATGCTCCACATGCGGGTTTCACATGCCACCAACTCCACATTCACAGGCAACTTCAGCGCCACAGCCGTTTTCAGATAGCCCTCAATGCAAAGGCTCTAGACGCAAATATTGGTGTGAGAGCTAATTCAATCAAGGAAACACTGCATGTTGGTGAAGGGCATATTGAAGAAGGATCAGCCGAGTGGTTCTTGTGGGAGAACAACTCCATTTGGCTCACTAACTTCACACACCATCAGGCTTCCAAGCAGCTCTCAAGGAAACTCAGTTTTCACACTCTATGTTTGGTGCCCATTGAATGCATTATCTAGGAATGAACCTGGTAGAGCATCCCACACAAACGAATGCTCCACATGCGGGTGTCACATGCCACCAACTCCACATTCACAGGCAACTTCAGCGCCACAGCCGTTTTCAGATAGCCCTCAATGCAAAGGCTCTAGACGCAAATATTGGTGTGAGAGCTAATTCAATCAAGGAAACACTGCATGTTGGTGAAGGCATATTGAAGAAGGATCAGCCGAGTGGTTCTTGTGGGAGAACAACTCCATTTGGCTCACTAACTTCACACACCATCAGGCTTCCAAGCAGCTCTCAAGGAAACTCAGTTTTCACACTCGATGCTTAGTGCCCTTTGCATGGCTAGGACTGCAATGAACCTGGTAGAGCATCCCACACAAACGAATGTTCCACATGCGGGTTTCACATGCCACCAACTCCACATTCACAGGCAACTTCAGCGCCACAGCCGTTTTCAGATAGCCCTCAATGCAAAGGCTCTAGACGCAAATATTGGTGTGAGAGCTAATTCAATCAAGGAAACACTGCATGTTGGTGAAGGGCATATTGAAGAAGGATCAGTCGAGTGGTTCTTGTGGGAGAACAACTCCATTTGGCTCACTAACTACACACACCATCAGGCTTCCAAGCAGCTCTCAAGGAAACTCAGTTTTCACACTCTATGCTTAGTGCCCTTTGAGTGCATTATCTAGGAATGAACCTGGTAGAGCATCCCACACAAACGAATGCTCCACATGCGGCTTTCACATGCCACCACTCCACATTCACAGGCAACTTCAGCGCCACAGCCGTTTTCAGATAGCCCTCAATGCAAAGGCTCTAGACGCAAATATTGGTGTGAGAGCTAATTCAATCAAGGAAACACTGCATGTTGGTGAAGGGCATATTGAAGAAGAATCAGCCGAGTGGTTCTTGTGGGAGAACAACTCCATTTGGCTCACTAACTTCACACACCATCAGGCTTCCAAGCAGCTCTCAAGGAAACTCAGTTTTCACACTCTATGCTTAGTGCCCTTTGAGTGCATTATCTAGGAATGAACCTGGTAGAGCATCCCACACAAACGAATGCTCCACATGCGGGTTTCACATGCCACCAACTCCACATTCACAGGCAACTTCAGCGCCACAGCCATTTTCAGAAAGCCCTCAATGCAAAGGCTCTAGACGCAAATATTGGTGTGAGAGCTAATTCAATCAAGGAAACACTGCATGTTGGTGAAGGGCATATTGAAGAAGGATCAGCCGAGTGGTTCTTGTGGGAGAACAACTCCATTTGGCTCACTAACTTCACACACCATCAGGCTTCCAAGCAGCTCTCAAGGAAACTCAGTTTTCACACTCTATGTTTGGTGCCCATTGAATGCATTATCTAGGAATGAACCTGGTAGAGCATCCCACACAAACGAATGCTCCACATGCGGCTTTCACATGCCACCAACTCCACATTCACAGGCAACTTCAGCACCACAGCCGTTTTCAGATAGCCCTCAATGCAAAGGCTCTAGACGCAAATATTTGTGTGAGAGCTAATTCAATCAAGGAAACACTGCATGTTGGTGAAGGGCATATTGAAGAATAATCAGCCGAGTGGTTCTTGTGGGAGAACAACTCCATTTGGCTCACTAACTTCACACACCATCAGGCTTCCAAGCAGCTCTCAAGGAAACTCAGTTTTCACACTCTATGCTTAGTGCCCTTTGAGTGCATTATCTAGGAATGAACCTGGTAGAGCATCCCACACAAACGAATGCTCCACATGCGGCTTTCACATGCCACCAACTCCACATTCACAGGCAACTTCAGCGCCACAGCCGTTTTCAGATAGCCCTCAATGCAAAGGCTCTAGACGCAAATATTGGTGTGAGAGCTAATTCAATCAAGGAAACACTGCATGTTGGTGAAGGGCATATTGAAGAAGGATCAGCCGAGTGGTTCTTGTGGGAGAACAACTCCATTTGGCTCACTAACTTCACACACCATCAGGCTTCCAAGCAGCTCTCAAGGAAACTCAGTTTTCACACTCTATGCTTAGTGCCCTTTGAGTGCATTATCTAGGAATGAACCTGGTAGAGCATCCCACACAAAACGAATGCTCCACATGCGGGTTTCACATGCCACCAACTCCACATTCACAGGCAACTTCAGCGCCACAGCCGTTTTCAGATAGCCCTCAATGCAAAGGCTCTAGACGCAAATATTGGTGTGAGAGCTAATTCAATCAAGGAAACACTGCATGTTGGTGAAGGGCATATTGAAGAAGGATCAGCCGAGTGGTTCTTGTGGGAGAACAACTCCATTTGGCTCACTAACTTCACACACCATCAGGCTTCCAAGCAGCTCTCAAGGAAACTCAGTTTCACACTCTATGCTTAGTGTCCTTTGAGTGCATTATCTAGGAATGAACCTGGTAGAGCATCCACACAAACGAATGCTCCACATGCGGGTTTCACATGCCACCAACTCCACATTCACAGGCAACTTCAGCGCCACAGCCGTTTTCAGATAGCCCTCAATGCAAAGTCTCTAGACGCAAATATTGGTGTGAGAGCTAATTCAATCAAGGAAACACTGCATGTTGGTGAAGGGCATATTGAAGAAGGATCAGCCGAGTGGTTCTTGTGGGAGAACAACTCCATTTGGCTCACTAACTTCACACACCATCAGGCTTCCAAGCAGCTCTTAAGGAAACTCAGTTTTCACACTCTATGCTTAGTGCCCTTTGAGTGCATTATCTAGGAATGAACCTGGCAGAGCATCCCACACAAACGAATGCTCCACATGCGGGTTTCACATGCCACCAACTCCACATTCACAGGCAACTTCAGCGCCACAGCCGTTTTCAGATAGCCCTCAATGCAAAGGCTCTAGACGCAAATATTGGTGTGAGAGCTAATTCAATCAAGGAAACACTGCATGTTGGTGAAGGGCATATTGAAGAAGGATCAGCCGAGTGGTTCTTGTGGGAGAACAACTCCATTTGGCTCACTAACTTCACACACCATCAGGCTTCCAAGCAGCTCTTAAGGAAACTCAGTTTTCACACTCTATGCTTAGTGCCCTTTGAGTGCATTATCTAGGAATGAACCTGGTAGAGCATCCCACACAAGCGAATGCTCCACATGCGGGTTTCACATGCCACCAACTCCACATTCACAGGCAACTTCAGCGCCACAGCCGTTCTCAGATAGCCCTCAATGCAAAGGCTCTAGACGCAAATATTGGTGTGAGAGCTAATTCAATCAAGGAAACACTGCATGTTGGTGAAGGGCATATTGAAGAAGGATCAGCCGAGTGGTTCTTGTGGGAGAACAACTCCATTTGGCTCACTAACTTCACACACCATCAGGCTTCCAAGCAGCTCTCAAGGAAACTCAGTTTTCACACTCTATGCTTAGTGCCCTTTGTATGGCTAGGACTGAAATTAACCTGGTAGAGCATCCACACAAACGAATGCTCCACATGCGGGTTTCACATGCCACCAACTCCACATTCACAGGCAACTTCAGCGCCACAGCCGTTTTCAGATAGCCCTCAATGCAAAGGCTCTAGACGCAAATATTGGTGTGAGAGCTAATTCAATCAAGGAAACACTGCATGTTGGTGAAGGGCATATTGAAGAAGGATCAGCCGAGTGGTTCTTGTGGGAGAACAACTCCATTTGGCTCACTAACTTCACACACCATCAGGCTTCCAAGCAGCTCTTAAGGAAACTCAGTTTTCACACTCTATGCTTAGTGCCCTTTGAGTGCATTATCTAGGAATGAACCTGGTAGAGCATCCCACACAAGCGAATGCTCCACATGCGGGTTTCACATGCCACCAACTCCACATTCACAGGCAACTTCAGCGCCACAGCCGTTCTCAGATAGCCCTCAATGCAAAGGCTCTAGACGCAAATATTGGTGTGAGAGCTAATTCAATCAAGGAAACACTGCATGTTGGTGAAGGGCATATTGAAGAAGGATCAGCCGAGTGGTTCTTGTGGGAGAACAACTCCATTTGGCTCACTAACTTCACACACCATCAGGCTTCCAAGCAGCTCTCAAGGAAACTCAGTTTTCACACTCTATGCTTAGTGCCCTTTGAGTGCATTATCTAGGAATGAACCTGGTAGAGCATCCCACACAAACGAATGCTCCACATGCGGCTTTCACATGCCACCAACTCCACATTCACAGGCAACTTCAGCGCCACAGCCGTTTTCAGATAGCCCTCAATGCAAAGGCTCTAGACGCAAATATTGGTGTGAGAGCTAATTCAATCAAGGAAACACTGCATGTTGGTGAAGGGCATATTGAAGAAGAATCAGCCAAGTGGTTCTTGTGGGAGAACAACTCCATTTGGCTCACTAACTTCACACACCATCAGGCTTCCAAGCAGCTCTCAAGGAAACTCAGTTTTCACACTCTATGCTTAGTGCCCTTTGAGTGCATTATCTAGGAATGAACCTGGTAGAGCATCCCACACAAACGAATGCTCCACATGCGGGTTTCACATGCCACCAACTCCACATTCACAGGCAACTTCAGCGCCACAGCCATTTTCAGAAAGCCCTCAATGCAAAGGCTCTAGACGCAAATATTGGTGTGAGAGCTAATTCAATCAAGGAAACACTGCATGTTGGTGAAGGGCATATTGAAGAAGGATCAGCCGAGTGGTTCTTGTGGGAGAACAACTCCATTTGGCTCACTAACTTCACACACCATCAGGCTTCCAAGCAGCTCTCAAGGAAACTCAGTTTTCACACTCTATGTTTGGTGCCCATTGAATGCATTATCTAGGAATGAACCTGGTAGGGCATCCCACACAAACGAATGCTCCACATGCGGCTTTCACATGCCACCAACTCCACATTCACAGGCAACTTCAGCACCACAGCCATTTTCAGATAGCCCTCAATGCAAAGGCTCTAGACGCAAATATTTGTGTGAGAGCTAATTCAATCAAGGAAACACTGCATGTTGGTGAAGGGCATATTGAAGAAGGATCAGCCGAGTGGTTCTTGTGGGAGAACAACTCCATTTGGCTCACTAACTTCACACACCATCAGGCTTCCAAGCAGCTCTCAAGGAAACTCAGTTTTCACACTCTATGCTTAGTGCCCTTTGTATGGCTAGGACTGAAATTAACCTGTTAGAGCATCCCACACAAACGAATGCTCCACATGCGGGTTTCACATGCCACCAACTCCACATTCACAGGCAACTTCAGCGCCACAGCCGTTTTCAGATAGCCCTCAATGCAAAGGCTCTAGACGCAAATATTGGTGTGAGAGCTAATTCAATCAAGGAAACACTGCATGTTGGTGAAGGGCATATTGAAGAAGGATCAGCCGAGTGGTTCTTGTGGGAGAACAACTCCATTTGGCTCACTAACTTCACACACCATCAGGCTTCCAAGCAGCTCTTAAGGAAACTCAGTTTTCACACTCTATGCTTAGTGCCCTTTGAGTGCATTATCTAGGAATGAACCTGGTAGAGCATCCCACACAAGCGAATGCTCCACATGCGGGTTTCACATGCCACCAACTCCACATTCACAGGCAACTTCAGCGCCACAGCCGTTCTCAGATAGCCCTCAATGCAAAGGCTCTAGACGCAAATATTGGTGTGAGAGCTAATTCAATCAAGGAAACACTGCATGTTGGTGAAGGGCATATTGAAGAAGGATCAGCCGAGTGGTTCTTGTGGGAGAACAACTCCATTTGGCTCACTAACTTCACACACCATCAGGCTTCCAAGCAGCTCTCAAGGAAACTCAGTTTTCACACTCTATGCTTAGTGCCTTTGAGTGCATTATCTAGGAATGAACCTGGTAGAGCATCCCACACAAACGAATGCTCCACATGCGGCTTTCACATGCCACCAACTCCACATTCACAGGCAACTTCAGCGCCACAGCCGTTTTCAGATAGCCCTCAATGCAAAGGCTCTAGACGCAAATATTGGTGTGAGAGCTAATTCAATCAAGGAAACACTGCATGTTGGTGAAGGGCATATTGAAGAAGAATCAGCCGAGTGGTTCTTGTGGGAGAACAACTCCATTTGGCTCACTAACTTCACACACCATCAGGCTTCCAAGCAGCTCTCAAGGAAACTCAGTTTTCACACTCTATGCTTAGTGCCCTTTGAGTGCATTATCTAGGAATGAACCTGGTAGAGCATCCCACACAAACGAATGCTCCACATGCGGGTTTCACATGCCACCAACTCCACATTCACAGGCAACTTCAGCGCCACAGCCATTTTCAGAAAGCCCTCAATGCAAAGGCTCTAGACGCAAATATTGGTGTGAGAGCTAATTCAATCAAGGAAACACTGCATGTTGGTGAAGGGCATATTGAAGAAGGATCAGCCGAGTGGTTTCTTGTGGGAGAACAACTCCATTTGGCTCACTAACTTCACACACCATCAGGCTTCCAAGCAGCTCTCAAGGAAACTCAGTTTTCACACTCTATGTTTGGTGCCCATTGAATGCATTATCTAGGAATGAACCTGGTAGGGCATCCCACACAAACGAATGCTCCACATGCGGCTTTCACATGCCACCAACTCCACATTCACAGGCAACTTCAGCACCACAGCCATTTTCAAATAGCCCTCAATGCAAAGGCTCTAGACGCAAATATTTGTGTGAGAGCTAATTCAATCAAGGAAACACTGCATGTTGGTGAAGGGCATATTGAAGAATAATCAGCCGAGTGGTTCTTGTGGGAGAACAACTCCATTTGGCTCACTAACTTCACACACCATCAGGCTTCCAAGCAGCTCTCAAGGAAACTCAGTTTTCACACTCTATGCTTAGTGCCCTTTGAGTGCATTATCTAGGAATGAACCTGGTAGAGCATCCCACACAAACGAATGCTCCACATGCGGGTTTCACATGCCACCAACTCCACATTCACAGGCAACTTCAGCGCCACAGCCGTTTTCAGATAGCCCTCAATGCAAAGGCTCTAGACGCAAATATTGGTGTGAGAGCTAATTCAATCAAGGAAACACTGCATGTTGGTGAAGGGCATATTGAAGAAGGATCAGCCGAGTGGTTCTTGTGGGAGAACAACTCCATTTGGCTCACTAACTTCACACACCATCAGGCTTCCAAGCAGCTCTCAAGGAAACTCAGTTTTCACACTCTATGCTTAGTGCCCTTTGTATGGCTAGGACTGAAATTAACCTGGTAGAGCATCCCACACAAACGAATGCTCCACATGCGGGTTTCACATGCCACCAACTCCACATTCACAGGCAACTTCAGCGCCACAGCCATTTTCAGAAAGCCCTCAATGCAAAGGCTCTAGACGCAAATATTGGTGTGAGAGCTAATTCAATCAAGGAAACACTGCATGTTGGTGAAGGGCATATTGAAGAAGGATCAGCCGAGTGGTTCTTGTGGGAGAACAACTCCATTTGGCTCACTAACTTCACACACCATCAGGCTTCCAAGCAGCTCTCAAGGAAACTCAGTTTTCACACTCTATGTTTGGTGCCCATTGAATGCATTATCTAGGAATGAACCTGGTAGGGCATCCCACACAAACGAATGCTCCACATGCGGGTTTCACATGCCACCAACTCCACATTCACAGGCAACTTCAGCACCACAGCCATTTTCAGATAGCCCTCAATGCAAAGGCTCTAGACGCAAATATTTGTGTGAGAGCTAATTCAATCAAGGAAACACTGCATGTTGGTGAAGGGCATATTGAAGAATAATCAGCCGAGTGGTTCTTGTGGGAGAACAACTCCATTTGGCTCACTAACTTCACACACCATCAGGCTTCCAAGCAGCTCTCAAGGAAACTCAGTTTTCACACTCTATGCTTAGTGCCCTTTGAGTGCATTATCTAGGAATGAACCTGGTAGAGCATCCCACACAAACGAATGCTCCACATGCGGGTTTCACATGCCACCAACTCCACATTCACAGGCAACTTCAGCGCCACAGCCGTTTTCAGATAGCCCTCAATGCAAAGGCTCTAGACGCAAATATTGGTGTGAGAGCTAATTCAATCAAGGAAACACTGCATGTTGGTGAAGGGCATATTGAAGAAGGATCAGCCGAGTGGTTCTTGTGGGAGAAACAACTCCATTTGGCTCACTAACTTCACACACCATCAGGCTTCCAAGCAGCTCTCAAGGAAACTCAGTTTTCACACTCTATGCTTAGTGCCCTTTGAGTGCATTATCTAGGAATGAACCTGGTAGAGCATCCCACACAAACGAATGCTCCACATGCGGCTTTCACATGCCACCAACTCCACATTCACAGGCAACTTCAGCGCCACAGCCGTTTTCAGATAGCCCTCAATGCAAAGGCTCTAGACGCAAATATTGGTGTGAGAGCTAATTCAATCAAGGAAACACTGCATGTTGGTGAAGGGCATATTGAAGAAGGATCAGCCGAGTGGTTCTTGTGGAGAACAACTCCATTTGGCTCACTAACTTCACCACACCATCAGGGCTTCCAAGCAGCTCTCAAGGAAACTCAGTTTTCACACTCGATGCTTAGTGCCCTTTGAGTGCATTATCTAGGAATGAACCTGGTAGAGCATCCCACACAAACGAATTCTCCACATGCGGCTTTCACATGCCACCAACTCCACATTCACAGGCAACTTCAGCGCCACAGCCGTTTTCAGATAGCCCTCAATGCAAAGGCTCTAGACGCAAATATTGGTGTGAGAGCTAATTCAATCAAGGAAACACTGCATGTTGGTGAAGGGCATATTGAAGAAGGATCAGCCGAGTGGTTCTTGTGGGAGAACAACTCCATTTGGCTCACTAACTTCACACACCATCAGGCTTCCAAGCAGCTCTTAAGGAAACTCAGTTTTCACACTCTATGCTTAGTGCCCTTTGAGTGCATTATCTAGGAATGAACCTGGCAGAGCATCCCACACAAACGAATGCTCCACATGCGGGTTTCACATGCCACCAACTCCACATTCACAGGCAACTTCAGCGCCACAGCCGTTTTCAGATAGCCCTCAATGCAAAGGCTCTAGACGCAAATATTGGTGTGAGAGCTAATTCAATCAAGGAAACACTGCATGTTGGTGAAGGGCATATTGAAGAAGGATCAGCCGAGTGGTTCTTGTGGGAGAACAACTCCATTTGGCTCACTAACTTCACACACCATCAGGCTTCCAAGCAGCTCTCAAGGAAACTCAGTTTTTCACACTCTATGCTTAGTGCCCTTTGAGTGCATTATCTAGGAATGAACCTGGTAGAGCATCCCACACAAGCGAATGCCTCCACATGCGGGTTTCACATGCCACCAACTCCACATTCACAGGCAACTTCAGCGCCACAGCCGTTCTCAGATAGCCCTCAATGCAAAGGCTCTAGACGCAAATATTGGTGTGAGAGCTAATTCAATCAAGGAAACACTGCATGTTGGTGAAGGGCATATTGAAGAAGGATCAGCCGAGTGGTTCTTGTGGGAGAACAACTCCATTTGGCTCACTAACTTCACACACCATCAGGCTTCCAAGCAGCTCTCAAGGAAACTCAGTTTTCACACTCTATGCTTAGTGCCCTTTGTATGGCTAGGACTGAAATGAACCTGGTAGAGCATCCCACACAAACGAATGCTCCACATGCGGGTTTCACATGCCACCAACTCCACATTCACAGGCAACTTCAGCGCCACAGCCGTTTTCAGATAGCCCTCAATGCAAAGGCTCTAGACGCAAATATTGGTGTGAGAGCTAATTCAATCAAGGAAACACTGCATGTTGGTGAAGGGCATATTGAAGAAGGATCAGCCGAGTGGTTCTTGTGGGAGAACAACTCCATTTGGCTCACTAACTTCACACACCATCAGGCTTCCAAGCAGCTCTCAAGGAAACTCAGTTTTCACACTCTATGTTTGGTGCCCATTGAATGCATTATCTAGGAATGAACCTGGTAGAGCATCCCACACAAACGAATGCTCCACATGCGGGTGTCACATGCCACCAACTCCACATTCACAGGCAACTTCAGCGCCACAGCCGTTTTCAGATAGCCCTCAATGCAAAGGCTCTAGACGCAAATATTGGTGTGAGAGCTAATTCAATCAAGGAAACACTGCATGTTGGTGAAGGGCATATTGAAGAAGGATCAGCCGAGTGGTTCTTGTGGGAGAACAACTCCATTTGGCTCACTAACTTCACACACCATCAGGCTTCCAAGCAGCTCTCAAGGAAACTCAGTTTTCACACTCTATGCTTAGTGCCCTTTGTATGGCTAGGACTGAAATGAACCTGGTAGAGCATCCCACACAAACGAATGCTCCACATGCGGGTTTCACATGCCACCAACTCCACATTCACAGGCAACTTCAGCGCCACAGCCGTTTTCAGATAGCCCTCAATGCAAAGGCTCTAGACGCAAATATTGGTGTGAGAGCTAATTCAATCAAGGAAACACTGCATGTTGGTGAAGGGCATATTGAAGAAGGATCAGCCGAGTGGTTCTTGTGGGAGAACAACTCCATTTGGCTCACTAACTTCACACACCATCAGGCTTCCAAGCAGCTCTCAAGGAAACTCAGTTTTGACACTCTATGTTTGGTGCCCATTGAATGCATTATCTAGGAATGAACCTGGTAGGGCATACCACACAAACGAATGCTCCACATGCGGCTTTCACATGCCACCAACTCCACATTCACAGGCAACTTCAGCACCACAGCCGTTTTCAGATAGCCCTCAATGCAAAGGCTCTAGACGCAAATATTGGTGTGAGAGCTAATTCAATCAAGGAAACACTGCATGTTGGTGAAGGGCATATTGAAGAAGGATCAGCCGAGTGGTTCTTGTGGGAGAACAACTCCATTTGGCTCACTAACTTCACACACCATCAGGCTTCCAAGCAGCTCTTAAGGAAACTCAGTTTTCACACTCTATGCTTAGTGCCCTTTGAGTGCATTATCTAGGAATGAACCTGGCAGAGCATCCCACACAAACGAATTCTCCACATGCGGGTTTCACATGCCACCAACTCCACATTCACAGGCAACTTCAGCGCCACAGCCGTTTTCAGATAGCCCTCAATGCAAAGGCTTTAGACGCAAATATTGGTGTGAGAGCTAATTCAATCAAGGAAACACTGCATGTTGGTGAAGGGCATATTGAAGAAGGATCAGCCGAGTGGTTCTTGTGGGAGAACAACTCCATTTGGCTCACTAACTTCACACACCATCAGGCTTCCAAGCAGCTCTCAAGGAAACTCAGTTTTCACACTCTATGCTTAGTGCCCTTTGAGTGCATTATCTAGGAATGAACCTGGTAGAGCATCCCACACAAACGAATGCTCCACATGCGGCTTTCACATGCCACCAACTCCACATTCACAGGCAACTTCAGCGCCACAGCCGTTTTCAGATAGCCCTCAATGCAAAGGCTCTAGACGCAAATATTGGTGTGAGAGCTAATTCAATCAAGGAAACACTGCATGTTGGTGAAGGGCATATTGAAGAAGGATCAGCCGAGTGGTTCTTGTGGGAGAACAACTCCATTTGGCTCACTAACTTCACACACCATCAGACTTCCAAGCAGCTCTCAAGGAAACTCAGTTTTCACACTCTATGCTTAGTGCCCTTTGAGTGCATTATCTAGGAATGAACCTGGTAGAGCATCCCACACAAACGAATGCTCCACATGCGGCTTTCACATGCCACCAACTCCACATTCACAGGCAACTTCAGCGCCACAGCCGTTTTCAGATAGCCCTCAATGCAAAGGCTCTAGACGCAAATATTGGTGTGAGAGCTAATTCAATCAAGGAAACACTGCATGTTGGTGAAGGGCATATTGAAGAAGGATCAGCCGAGTGGTTCTTGTGGGAGAACAACTCCATTTGGCTCACTAACTTCACACACCATCAGGCTTCCAAGCAGCTCTCAAGGAAACTCAGTTTTCACACTCTATGCTTAGTGCCCTTTGAGTGCATTATCTAGGAATGAACCTGGTAGAGCATCCCACACAAACGAATGCTCCACATGCGGGTTTCACATGCCACCAACTCCACATTCACAGGCAACTTCAGCGCCACAGCCATTTTCAGAAAGCCCTCAATGCAAAGGCTCTAGACGCAAATATTGGTGTGAGAGCTAATTCAATCAAGGAAACACTGCATGTTGGTGAAGGGCATATTGAAGAAGGATCAGCCGAGTGGTTCTTGTGGGAGAACAACTCCATTTGGCTCACTAACTTCACACACCATCAGGCTTCCAAGCAGCTCTCAAGGAAACTCAGTTTTGACACTCTATGTTTGGTGCCCATTGAATGCATTATCTAGGAATGAACCTGGTAGGGCATACCAACCAAACGAATGTTCCACATGCGGCTTTCACATGCCACCAACTCCACATTCACAGGCAACTTCAGCACCACAGCCGTTTTCAGATAGCCCTCAATGCAAAGGCTCTAGACGCAAATATTGGTGTGAGAGCTAATTCAATCAAGGAAACACTGCATGTTGGTGAAGGGGCATATTGAAGAAGGATCAGCCGAGTGGTTCTTGTGGGAGAACAACTCCATTTGGCTCACTAACTTCACACACCATCAGGCTTCCAAGCAGCTCTCAAGGAAACTCAGTTTTCACACTCTATGCTTAGTGCCCTTTGAGTGCATTATCTAGGAATGAACCTGGCAGAGCATCCCACACAAACGAATGCTCCACATGCGGGTTTCACATGCCACCAACTCCACATTCACAGGCAACTTCAGCGCCACAGCCGTTTTCAGATAGCCCTCAATGCAAAGGCTCTAGACGCAAATATTGGTGTGAGAGCTAATTCAATCAAGGAAACACTGCATGTTGGTGAAGGGCATATTGAAGAAGGATCAGCCGAGTGGTTCTTGTGGGAGAACAACTCCATTTGGCTCACTAACTTCACACACCATCAGGCTTCCAAGCAGCTCTCAAGGAAACTCAGTTTTCACACTCTATGCTTAGTGCCCTTTGAGTGCATTATCTAGGAATGAACCTGGTAGAGCATCCCACACAAACGAATGCTCCACATGCGGGTTTCACATGCCACCAACTCCACATTCACAGGCAACTTCAGCGCCACAGCCGTTTTCAGATAGCCCTCAATGCAAAGGCTCTAGACGCAAATATTGGTGTGAGAGCTAATTCAATCAAGGAAACACTGCATGTTGGTGAAGGGCATATTGAAGAAGGATCAGCCGAGTGGTTCTTGTGGGAGAACAACTCCATTTGGCTCACTAACTTCACACACCATCAGACTTCCAAGCAGCTCTCAAGGAAACTCAGTTTTCACACTCTATGCTTAGTGCCCTTTGAGTGCATTATCTAGGAATGAACCTGGTAGAGCATCCCACACAAACGAATGCTCCACATGCGGCTTTCACATGCCACCAACTCCACATTCACAGGCAACTTCAGCGCCACAGCCGTTTTCAGATAGCCCTCAATGCAAAGGCTCTAGACGCAAATATTGGTGTGAGAGCTAATTCAATCAAGGAAACACTGCATGTTGGTGAAGGGCATATTGAAGAAGGATCAGCCGAGTGGTTCTTGTGGGAGAACAACTCCATTTGGCTCACTAACTTCACACACCATCAGGCTTCCAAGCAGCTCTTAAGGAAACTCAGTTTTCACACTCTATGCTTAGTGCCCTTTGAGTGCATTATCTAGGAATGAACCTGGCAGAGCATCCCACACAAACGAATGCTCCACATGCGGGTTTCACATGCCACCAACTCCACATTCACAGGCAACTTCAGCGCCACAGCCGTTTTCAGATAGCCCTCAATGCAAAGGCTCTAGACGCAAATATTGGTGTGAGAGCTAATTCAATCAAGGAAACACTGCATGTTGGTGAAGGGCATATTGAAGAAGGATCACCCGAGTGGTTCTTGTGGGAGAACAACTCCATTTGGCTCACTAACTTCACACACCATCAGGCTTCCAAGCAGCTCTCAAGGAAACTCAGTTTTCACACTCTATGCTTAGTGCCCTTTGAGTGCATTATCTAGGAATGAACCTGGTAGAGCATCCCACACAAACGAATGCTCCACATGCGGGTTTCACATGCCACCAACTCCACATTCACAGGCAACTTCAGCGACACAGCCGTTTTCAGATAGCCCTCAATGCAAAGGCTCTAGACGCAAATATTGGTGTGAGAGCTAATTCAATCAAGGAAACACTGCATGTTGGTGAAGGGCATATTGAAGAAGGATCAGCCGAGTGGTTCTTGTGGGAGAACAACTCCATTTGGCTCACTAACTTCACACACCATCAGGCTTCCAAGCAGCTCTCAAGGAAACTCAGTTTTTCACACTCTATGCTTAGTGCCCTTTGAGTGCATTATCTAGGAATGAACCTGGTAGAGCATCCCACACAAACGAATGCTCCACATGCGGGTTTCACATGCCACCAACTCCACATTCACAGGCAACTTCAGCGCCACAGCCGTTTTCAGATAGCCCTCAATGCAAAGGCTCTAGACGCAAATATTGGTGTGAGAGCTAATTCAATCAAGGAAACACTGCATGTTGGTGAAGGGCATATTGAAGAAGGATCAGCCGAGTGGTTCTTGTGTGTGAACAACTCCATTTGGCTCACTAACTTCACACACCATCAGGCTTCCAAGCAGCTCTCAAGGAAACTCAGTTTTCACACTCTATGTTTGGTGCCCATTGAATGCATTATCTAGGAATGAACCTGGTAGAGCATCCCACACAAACGAATGCTCCACATGCGGGTTTCACATGCCACCAACTCCACATTCACAGGCAACTTCAGCGCCACAGCCGTTTTCAGATAGCCCTCAATGCAAAGGCTCTAGACGCAAATATTGGTGTGAGAGCTAATTCAATCAAGGAAACACTGCATGTTGGTGAAGGGCATATTGAAGAAGGATCAGCCGAGTGCTTCTTGTGGGAGAACAACTCCATTTGGCTCACTAACTTCACACACCATCAGGCTTCCAAGCAGCTCTCAAGGAAACTCAGTTTTCACACTCTATGTTTGGTGCCCATTGAATGCATTATCTAGGAATGAACCTGGTAGAGCATCCCACACAAACGAATGCTCCACATGCGGGTTTCACATGCCACCAACTCCACATTCACAGGCAACTTCAGCGCCACAGCCCGTTTTCAGATAGCCCTCAATGCAAAGGCTCTAGACGCAAATATTGGTGTGAGAGCTAATTCAATCAAGGAAACACTGCATGTTGGTGAAGGGCATATTGAAGAAGGATCAGCCGAGTGGTTCTTGTGGGAGAACAACTCCATTTGGCTCACTAACTTCACACACCATCAGGCTTCCAAGCAGCTCTCAAGGAAACTCAGTTTTCACACTCTATGCTTAGTGCCCTTTGTATGGCTAGGACTGAAATGAACCTGGTAGAGCATCCCACACAAACGAATGTTCCACATGCGGGTTTCACATGCCACCAACTCCACATTCACAGGCAACTTCAGCGCCACAGCCGTTTTCAGATAGCCCTCAATGCAAAGGCTCTAGACGCAAATATTGGTGTGAGAGCTAATTCAATCAAGGAAACACTGCATGTTGGTGAAGAGCATATTGAAGAAGGATCAGCCGAGTGGTTCTTGTGGGAGAACAACTCCATTTGGCTCACTAACTTCACACACCATCAGGCTTCCAAGCAGCTCTCAAGGAAACTCAGTTTTCACACTCTATGCTTAGTGCCCTTTGAGTGCATTATCTAGGAATGAACCTGGTAGAGCATCCCACAGAAACGAATGCTCCACATGCGGGTTTCACATGCCACCAACTCCACATTCACAGGCAACTTCAGCGCCACAGCCGTTTTCAGATAGCCCTCAATGCAAAGGCTCTAGACGCAAATATTGGTGTGAGAGCTAATTCAATCAAGGAAACACTGCATGTTGGTGAAGGGCATATTGAAGAAGGATCAGCCGAGTGGTTCTTGTGGGAGAACAACTCCATTTGGCTCACTAACTTCACACACCATCAGGCTTCCAAGCAGCTCTCAAGGAAACTCAGTTTTCACACTCTATGCTTAGTGCCCTTTGAGTGCATTATCTAGGAATGAACCTGGTAGAGCATCCCACACAAACGAATGCTCCACATGCGGGTTTCACATGCCACCAACTCCACATTCACAGGCAACTTCAGCGCCACAGCCGTTTTCAGATAGCCCTCAATGCAAAGGCTTTAGACGCAAATATTGGTGTGAGAGCTAATTCAATCAAGGAAACACTGCATGTTGGTGAAGGGCATATTGAAGAAGGATCAGCCGAGTGGTTCTTGGGAGAACAACTCCATTTGGCTCACTAACTTCACACACCATCAGGCTTCCAAGCAGCTCTCAAGGAAACTCAGTTTTCACACTCTATGCTTAGTGCCCTTTGAGTGCATTATCTAGGAATGAACCTGGTAGAGCATCCCACACAAACGAATGCTCCACATGCGGGTTTCACATGCCACCAACTCCACAATCTCAGGCAACTTCAGCGCCACAGCCGTTTTCAGATAGCCCTCAATGCAAAGGCTCTAGACGCAAATATTGGTGTGAGAGCTAATTCAATCAAGGAAACACTGCATGTTGGTGAAGGGCATATTGAAGAAGGATCAGCCGAGTGGTTCTTGTGGGAGAACAACTCCATTTGGCTCACTAACTTCACACACCATCAGGCTTCCAAGCAGCTCTCAAGGAAACTCAGTTTTCACACTCTATGCTTAGTGCCCTTTGAGTGCATTATCTAGGAATGAACCTGGTAGAGCATCCCACACAAACGAATGCTCCACATGCGGGTTTCACATGCCACCAACTCCACATTCACAGGCAACTTCAGCGCCACAGCCGTTTTCAGATAGCCCTCAATGCAAAGGCTCTAGACGCAAATATTGGTGTGAGAGCTAATTCAATCAAGGAAACACTGCATGTTGGTGAAGGGCATATTGAAGAAGGATCAGCCGAGTGGTTCTTGTGGGAGAACAACTCCATTTGGCTCACTAACTTCACACACCATCAGGCTTCCAAGCAGCTCTCAAGGAAACTCAGTTGTCACACTCTATGCTTAGTGCCCTTTGAGTGCATTATCTAGGAATGAACCTGGTAGAGCATCCCACACAAACGAATGCTCCACATGCGGGTTTCACATGCCACCAACTCCACATTCACAGGCAACTTCAGCGCCACAGCCGTTTTCAGATAGCCCTCAATGCAAAGGCTCTAGACGCAAATATTGGTGTGAGAGCTAATTCAATCAAGGAAACACTGCATGTTGGTGAAGGGCATATTGAAGAAGGATCAGCCGAGTGGTTCTTGTGGGAGAACAACTCCATTTGGCTCACTAACTTCACACACCATCAGGCTTCCAAGCAGCTCTCAAGGAAACTCAGTTTTCACACTCTATGCTTAGTGCCCTTTGAGTGCATTATCTAGGAATGAACCTGGTAGAGCATCCCACACAAAACGAATGCTCCACATGCGGGTTTCACATGCCACCAACTCCACATTCACAGGCAACTTCAGCGCCACAGCCGTTTTCAGATAGCCCTCAATGCAAAGGCTCTAGACGCAAATATTGGTGTGAGAGCTAATTCAATCAAGGAAACACTGCATGTTGGTGAAGGGCATATTGAAGAAGGATCAGCCGAGTGGTTCTTGTGGGAGAACAACTCCATTTGGCTCACTAACTTCACACACCATCAGGCTTCCAAGCAGCTCTCAAGGAAACTCAGTTTTCACACTCTATGCTTAGTGCCCTTTCAGTGCATTATCTAGGAATGAACCTGGTAGAGCATCCCACACAAACGAATGCTCCACATGCGGGTTTCACATGCCACCAACTCCACATTCACAGGCAACTTCAGCGCCACAGCCGTTTTCAGATAGCCCTCAATGCAAAGGCTCTAGACGCAAATATTGGTGTGAGAGCTAATTCAATCAAGGAAACACTGCATGTTGGTGAAGGGCATATTGAAGAAGGATCAGCCGAGTGGTTCTTGTGGGAGAACAACTCCATTTGGCTCACTAACTTCACACACCATCAGGCTTCCAAGCAGCTCTCAAGGAAACTCAGTTTTCACACTCTATGCTTAGTGCCCTTTGAGTGCATTATCTAGGAATGAACCTGGTAGAGCATCCCACACAAACGAATGTTCCACATGCGGGTTTCACATGCCACCAACTCCACATTCACAGGCAACTTCAGCGCCACAGCCGTTTTCAGATAGCCCTCAATGCAAAGGCTCTAGACGCAAATATTGGAGTGAGAGTTAATTGAATCAAGGAAACACTGCATGTTGGTGAAGGGCATATTGAAGAAGGATCAGCCGAGTGGTTCTTGTGGGAGAACAACTCCATTTGGCTCACTAACTTCACACACCATCAGGCTTCCAAGCAGCTTTCAAAGGAAACTCAGTTTTTCACACTCTATGCTTAGTGCCCTTTGAGTGCATTATCTAGGAATGAACCTGGTAGAGCATCCCACACAAACGAATGCTCCACATGCGGGTTTCACATGCCACCAACTCCACATTCACAGGCAACTTCAGCGCCACAGCCGTTTTCAGATAGCCCTCAATGCAAAGGCTCTAGACGCAAATATTGGTGTGAGAGCTAATTCAATCAAGGAAACACTGCATGTTGGTGAAGGGCATATTGAAGAAGGATCAGCCGAGTGGTTCTTGTGGGAGAACAACTCCATTTGGCTCACTAACTTCACACACCATCAGGCTTCCAAGCAGCTCTCAAGGAAACTCAGTTTTCACACTCTATGCTTAGTGCCCTTTGAGTGCATTATCTAGGAATGAACCTGGTAGAGCATCCCACACAAACGAATGCTCCACATGCGGGTTTCACATGCCACCAACTCCTCATTCACAGGCAACTTCAGCGCCACAGCCGTTTTCAGATAGCCCTCAATGCAAAGGCTCTAGACGCAAATATTGGTGTGAGAGCTAATTCAATCAAGGAAACACTGCATGTTGGTGAAGGGCATATTGAAGAAGGATCAGCCGAGTGGTTCTTGTGGGAGAACAACTCCATTTGGCTCACTAACTTCACACACCATCAGGCTTCCAAGCAGCTCTCAAGGAAACTCAGTTTTCACACTCTATGCTTAGTGTCCTTTGAGTGCATTATCTAGGAATGAACCTGGTAGAGCATCCCACACAAACGAATGCTCCACATGCGGGTTTCACATGCCACCAACTCCACATTCACAGGCAACTTCAGCGCCACAGCCGTTTTCAGATAGCCCTCAATGCAAAGGCTCTAGACGCAAATATTGGTGTGAAGAGAGCTAATTCAATCAAGGAAACACTGCATGTTGGTGAAGGGCATATTGAAGAAGGATCAGCCGAGTGGTTCTTGTGGGAGAACAACTCCATTTGGCTCACTAACTTCACACACCATCAGGCTTCCAAGCAGCTCTCAAGGAAACTCAGTTTTCACACTCTATGCTTAGTGCCCTTTGAGTGCATTATCTAGCAATGAACCTGGTAGAGCATCCCACAGAAACGAATGCTCCACATGCGGGTTTCACATGCCACCAACTCCACATTCACAGGCAACTTCAGCGCCACAGCCGTTTTCAGATAGCCCTCAATGCAAAGGCTCTAGACGCAAATATTGGTGTGAGAGCTAATTCAATCAAGGAAACACTGCATGTTGGTGAAGGGCATATTGAAGAAGGATCACCCGAGTGGTTCTTGTGGGAGAACAACTCCATTTGGCTCACTAACTTCACACACCATCAGGCTTCCAAGCAGCTCTTAAGGAAACTCAGTTTTCACACTCTATGCTTAGTGCCCTTTGAGTGCATTATCTAGGAATGAACCTGGTAGAGCATCCCACACAAACGAATGCTCCACATGCGGGTTTCACATGCCACCAACTCCACATTCACAGGCAACTTCAGCGCCACAGCCGTTTTCAGATAGCCCTCAATGCAAAGGCTCTAGACGCAAATATTGGTTGTGAGAGCTAATTCAATCAAGGAAACACTGCATGTTGGGGAAGGGCATATTGAAGAAGGATCAGCCCGAGTGGTTCTTGTGGGAGAACAACTCCATTTGGCTCACTAACTTCACACACCATCAGGCTTCCAAGCAGCTCTCAAGGAAACTCAGTTTTCACACTCTATGCTTAGTGCCCTTTGAGTGCATTATCTAGGAATGAACCTGGTAGAGCATCCCACACAAACGAATGCTCCACATGCGGGTTTCACATGCCACCAACTCCACATTCACAGGCAACTTCAGCGCCACAGCCGTTTTCGGATAGCCCTCAATGCAAAGGCTCTAGACGCAAATATTGGTGTGAGAGCTAATTCAATCAAGGAAACACTGCATGTTGGTGAAGGGCATATTGAAGAAGGATCAGCCGAGTGGTTCTTGTGGGAGAACAACTCCATTTGGCTCACTAACTTCACACACCATCAGGCTTCCAAGCAGCTCTTAAGGAAACTCAGTTTTCACACTCTATGCTTAGTGCCCTTTGAGTGCATTATCTAGGAATGAACCTGGTAGAGCATCCCACACAAACGAATGCTCCACATGCGGGTTTCACATGCCACCAACTCCACATTCACAGGCAACTTCAGCGCCACAGCCGTTTTCAGATAGCCCTCAATGCAAAGGCTCTAGACGCAAATATTGGTGTGAGAGCTAATTCAATCAAGGAAACACTGCATGTTGGTGAAGGGCATATTGAAGAAGGATCAGCCGAGTGGTTCTTGTGGGAGAACAACTCCATTTGGCTCACTAACTTCACACACCATCAGGCTTCCAAGCAGCTCTCAAGGAAACTCAGTTTTCACACTCTATGCTTAGTGCCCTTTGAGTGCATTATCTAGGAATGAACCTGGTAGAGCATCCCACACAAACGAATGCTCCACATGCGGGTTTCACATGCCACCAACTCCACATTCACAGGCAACCTCAGCGCCACAGCCGTTTTCAGATAGCCCTCAATGCAAAGGCTCTAGACGCAAATATTGGTGTGAGAGCTAATTCAATCAAGGAAACACTGCATGTTGGTGAAGGGCATATTGAAGAAGGATCAGCCGAGTGGTTCTTGTGGGAGAACAACTCCATTTGGCTCACTAACTTCACACACCATCAGGCTTCCAAGCAGCTCTCAAGGAAACTCAGTTTTCACACTCTATGCTTAGTGCCCTTTGAGTGCATTATCTAGGAATGAACCTGGTAGAGCATCCCACACAAACGAATGCTCCACATGCGGGTTTCACATGCCACCAACTCCACATTCACAGGCAACTTCAGCGCCACAGCCGTTTTCAGATAGCCCTCAATGCAAAGGCTCTAGACGCAAATATTGGTGTGAGAGCTAATTCAATCAAGGAAACACTGCATGTTGGTGAAGGGCATATTGAAGAAGGATCAGCCGAGTGGTTCTTGTGGGAGAACAACTCCATTTGGCTCACTAACTTCACACACCATCAGGCTTCCAAGCAGCTCTCAAGGAAACTCAGTTTTCACACTCTATGCTTAGTGCCCTTTGAGTGCATTATCTAGGAATGAACCTGGTAGAGCATCCCACAGAAACGAATGCTCCACATGCGGGTTTCACATGCCACCAACTCCACATTCACAGGCAACTTCAGCGCCACAGCCGTTTTCAGATAGCCCTCAATGCAAAGGCTCTAGACGCAAATATTGGTGTGAGAGCTAATTCAATCAAGGAAACACTGCATGTTGGTGAAGGGCATATTGAAGAAGGATCAGCCGAGTGGTTCTTGTGGGAGAACAACTCCATTTGGCTCACTAACTTCACACACCATCAGGCTTCCAAGCAGCTCTCAAGGAAACTCAGTTTTCACACTCTATGCTTAGTGCCCTTTGAGTGCATTATCTAGGAATGAACCTGGTAGAGCATCCCACACAAACGAATGCTCCACATGCGGGTTTCACATGCCACCAACTCCACATTCACAGGCAACTTCAGCGCCACAGCCGTTTTCAGATAGCCCTCAATGCAAAGGCTCTAGACGCAAATATTGGTGTGAGAGCTAATTCAATCAAGGAAACACTGCATGTTGGTGAAGGGCATATTGAAGAAGGATCAGCCGAGTGGTTCTTGTGGGAGAACAACTCCATTTGGCTCACTAACTTCACACACCATCAGGCTTCCAAGCAGCTCTCAAGGAAACTCAGTTTTCACACTCTATGCTTAGTGCCCTTTGAGTGCATTATCTAGGAATGAACCTGGTAGAGCATCCCACACAAACGAATGCTCCACATGCGGGTTTCACATGCCACCAACTCCACATTCACAGGCAACTTCAGCGCCACAGCCGTTTTCAGATAGCCCTCAATGCAAAGGCTCTAGACGCAAATATTGGTGTGAGAGCTAATTCAATCAAGGAAACACTGCATGTTGGTGAAGGGCATATTGAAGAAGGATCAGCCGAGTGGTTCTTGTGGGAGAACAACTCCATTTGGCTCACTAACTTCACACACCATCAGGCTTCCAAGCAGCTCTCAAGGAAACTCAGTTTTCACACTCTATGCTTAGTGCCCTTTGAGTGCATTATGTAGGAATGAACCTGGTAGAGCATCCCACACAAACGAATGCTCCACATGCGGGTTTCACATGCCACCAACTCCACATTCACAGGCAACTTCAGCGCCACAGCCGTTTTCAGATAGCCCTCAATGCAAAGGCTCTAGACGCAAATATTGGTGTGAGAGCTAATTCAATCAAGGAAACACTGCATGTTGGTGAAGGGCATATTGAAGAAGGATCAGCCGAGTGGTTCTTGTGGGAGAACAACTCCATTTGGCTCACTAACTTCACACACCATCAGGCTTCCAAGCAGCTCTCAAGGAAACTCAGTTTTCAAACTCTATGCTTAGTGCCCTTTGAGTGCATTATCTAGGAATGAACCTGGTAGAGCATCCCACACAAACGAATGCTCCACATGCGGGTTTCACATGCCACCAACTCCACATTCACAGGCAACTTCAGCGCCACAGCCGTTTTCAGATAGCCCTCAATGCAAAGGCTCTAGACGCAAATATTGGTGTGAGAGCTAATTCAATCAAGGAAACACTGCATGTTGGTGAAGGGCATATTGAAGAAGGATCAGCCGAGTGGTTCTTGTGGGAGAACAACTCCATTTGGCTCACTAACTTCACACACCATCAGGCTTCCAAGCAGCTCTCAAGGAAACTCAGTTTTCACACTCTATGCTTAGTGTCCTTTGAGTGCATTATCTAGGAATGAACCTGGTAGAGCATCGCACACAAACGAATGCTCCACATGCGGGTTTCACATGCCACCAACTCCACATTCACAGGCAACTTCAGCGCCACAGCCGTTTTCAGATAGCCCTCAATGCAAAGGCTCTAGACGCAAATATTGGTGTGAGAGCTAATTCAATCAAGGAAACACTGCATGTTGGTGAAGGACATATTGAAGAAGGATCAGCCGAGTGGTTCTTGTGGGAGAACAACTCCATTTGGCTCACTAACTTCACACACCATCAGGCTTCCAAGCAGCTCTCAAGGAAACTCAGTTTTCACACTCTATGCTTAGTGCCCTTTGAGTGCATTATCTAGGAATGAACCTGGTAGAGCATCCCACACAAACGAATGCTCCACATGCGGGTTTCACATGCCACCAACTCCACATTCACAGGCAACTTCAGCGCCACAGCCGTTTTCAGATAGCCCTCAATGCAAAGGCTCTAGACGCAAATATTGGTGTGAGAGCTAATTCAATCAAGGAAACACTGCATGTTGGTGAAGGGCATATTGAAGAAGGATCAGCCGAGTGGTTCTTGTGGGAGAACAACTCTATTTGGCTCACTAACTTCACACACCATCAGGCTTCCAAGCAGCTCTCAAGGAAACTCAGTTTTCACACTCTATGTTTGGTGCCCATTGAATGCATTATCTAGGAATGAACCTGGTAGAGCATCCCACACAAACGAATGCTCCACATGCGGGTTTCACATGCCACCAACTCCACATTCACAGGCAACTTCAGCGCCACAGCCGTTTTCGGATAGCCCTCAATGCAAAGGCTCTAGACGCAAATATTGGTGTGAGAGCTAATTCAATCAAGGAAACACTGCATGTTGGTGAAGGGCATATTGAAGAAGGATCAGCCGAGTGGTTCTTGTGGGAGAACAACTCCATTTGGCTCACTAACTTCACACACCATCAGGCTTCCAAGCAGCTCTCAAGGAAACTCAGTTTTCACACTCTATGCTTAGTGCCCTTTGTATGGCTAGGACTGAAATGAACCTGGTAGAGCATCCCAAACACACGAATGTTCCACATGCGGGTTTCAACCAACTCCACATTCACAGGCAACTTCAGCGCCACAGCCGTTTTCAGATAGCCCTCAATGCAAAGGCTCTAGACGCAAATATTGGTGTGAGAGCTAATTCAATCAAGGAAACACTGCATGTTGGTGAAGGGCATATTGAAGAAGGATCAGCCGAGTGGTTCTTGTGGGAGAACAACTCCATTTGGCTCACTAACTTCACACACCATCAGGCTTCCAAGCAGCTCTCAAGGAAACTCAGTTTTCACACTCTATGCTTAGTGCCCTTTGAGTGCATTATCTAGGAATGAACCTGGTAGAGCATCCCACACAAACGAATGCTCCACATGCGGGTTTCACATGCCACCAACTCCACATTCACAGGCAACTTCAGCGCCACAGCCGTTTTCAGATAGCCCTCAATGCAAAGGCTCTAGACGCAAATATTGGTGTGAGAGCTAATTCAATCAAGGAAACACTGCATGTTGGTGAAGGGCATATTGAAGAAGAATCAGCTGAGTGGTTCTTGTGGGAGAACAACTCCATTTGGCTCACTAACTTCACACACCATCAGGCTTCCAAGCAGCTCTCAAGGAAACTCAGTTTTCACACTCTATGCTTAGTGCCCTTTGAGTGCATTATCTAGGAATGAACCTGGTAGAGCATCCCACACAAACGAATGCTCCACATGCGGGTTTCACATGCCACCAACTCCACATTCACAGGCAACTTCAGCGCCACAGCCGTTTTCAGATAGCCCTCAATGCAAAGGCTCTAGACGCAAATATTGGTGTGAGAGCTAATTCAATCAAGGAAACACTGCATGTTGGTGAAGGGCATATTGAAGAAGGATCAGCCGAGTGGTTCTTGTGGGAGAACAACTCCATTTGGCTCACTAACTTCACACACCATCAGGCTTCCAAGCAGCTCTCAAGGAAACTCAGTTTTCACACTCTATGTTTGGTGCCCATTGAATGCATTATCTAGGAATGAACCTGGTAGAGCATCCCACACAAACGAATGCTCCACATGCGGGTTTCACATGCCACCAACTCCACATTCACAGGCAACTTCAGCGCCACAGCCGTTTTCAGATAGCCCTCAATGCAAAGGCTCTAGACGCAAATATTGGTGTGAGAGCTAATTCAATCAAGGAAACACTGCATGTTGGTGAAGGGCATATTGAAGAAGGATCAGCCGAGTGGTTCTTGTGGGAGAACAACTCCATTTGGCTCACTAACTTCACACACCATCAGGCTTCCAAGCAGCTCTCAAGGAAACTCAGTTTTCACACTCTATGCTTAGTGTCCTTTGTATGGCTAGGACTGAAATGAACCTGGTAGAGCATCCCACACAAACGAATGTTCCACATGCGGGTTTCACATGCCACCAACTCCACATTCACAGGCAACTTCAGCGCCACAGCCGTTTTCAGATAGCCCTCAATGCAAAGGCTCTAGACGCAAATATTGGTGTGAGAGCTAATTCAATCAAGGAAACACTGCATGTTGGTGAAGGGCATATTGAAGAAGGATCAGCCGAGTGGTTCTTGTGGGAGAACAACTCCATTTGGCTCACTAACTTCACACACCATCAGGCTTCCAAGCAGCTCTCAAGGAAACTCAGTTTTCACACTCTATGCTTAGTGCCCTTTGAGTGCATTATCTAGGAATGAACCTGGTAGAGCATCCCACACAAACGAATGCTCCACATGCGGGTTTCACATGCCACCAACTCCACATTCACAGGCAACTTCAGCGCCACAGCCGTTTTCAGATAGCCCTCAATGCAAAGGCTCTAGACGCAAATATTGGTGTGAGAGCTAATTCAATCAAGGAAACACTGCATGTTGGTGAAGGGCATATTGAAGAAGGATCAGCCGAGTGGTTCTTGTGGGAGAACAACTCCATTTGGCTCACTAACTTCACACACCATCAAACTTCCAAGCAGCTCTCAAGGAAACTCAGTTTTCACACTCTATGCTTAGTGCCCTTTGAGTGCATTATCTAGGAATGAACCTGGTAGAGCATCCCACACAAACGAATGCTCCACATGCGGGTTTCACATGCCACCAACTCCACATTCACAGGCAACTTCAGCGCCACAGCCGTTTTCAGATAGCCCTCAATGCAAAGGCTCTAGACGCAAATATTGGTGTGAGAGCTAATTCAATCAAGGAAACACTGCATGTTGGTGAAGGGCATATTGAAGAAGGATCAGCCGAGTGGTTCTTGTGGGAGAACAACTCCATTTGGCTCACTAACTTCACACACCATCAGGCTTCCAAGCAGCTCTTAAGGAAACTCAGTTTTCACACTCTATGCTTAGTGCCCTTTGAGTGCATTATCTAGGAATGAACCTGGCAGAGCATCCCACACAAACGAATGCTCCACATGCGGGTTTCACATGCCACCAACTCCACATTCACAGGCAACTTCAGCGCCACAGCCGTTTTCAGATAGCCCTCAATGCAAAGGCTTTAGACGCAAATATTGGTGTGAGAGCTAATTCAATCAAGGAAACACTGCATGTTGGTGAAGGGCATATTGAAGAAGGATCAGCCGAGTGGTTCTTGTGGGAGAACAACTCCATTTGGCTCACTAACTTCACACACCATCAGGCTTCCAAGCAGCTCTCAAGGAAACTCAGTTTTCACACTCTATGCTTAGTGCCCTTTGAGTGCATTATCTAGGAATGAACCTGGTAGAGCATCCCACACAAACGAATGCTCCACATGCGGGTTTCACATGCCACCAACTCCACATTCACAGGCAACTTCAGCGCCACAGCCGTTTTCAGATAGCCCTCAATGCAAAGGCTCTAGACGCAAATATTGGTGTGAGAGCTAATTCAATCAAGGAAACACTGCATGTTGGTGAAGGGCATATTGAAGAAGGATCAGCCGAGTGGTTCTTGTGGGAGAACAACTCCATTTGGCTCACTAACTTCACACACCATCAGGCTTCCAAGCAGCTCTCAAGGAAACTCAGTTTTCACACTCTATGCTTAGTGCCCTTTGAGTGCATTATCTAGGAATGAACCTGGTAGAGCATCCCACACAAACGAATGCTCCACATGCGGGTTTCACATGCCACCAACTCCACATTCTCAGGCAACTTCAGCGCCACAGCCGTTTTCAGATAGCCCTCAATGCAAAGGCTCTAGACGCAAATATTGGTGTGAGAGCTAATTCAATCAAGGAAACACTGCATGTTGGTGAAGGGCATATTGAAGAAGGATCAGCCGAGTGGTTCTTGTGGGAGAACAACTCCATTTGGCTCACTAACTTCACACACCATCAGGCTTCCAAGCAGCTCTCAAGGAAACTCAGTTTTCACACTCTATGCTTAGCGCTCTATGTGTTCACAGGACTGAAATGAAGCTTGGTCAGCATCCTACACAAACGAATGCTCCACATGCGGGTTTCACATGCCACCAACTCCACATTCTCAGGCAACTTCAGCGCCACAGCCGTTTTCAGATAGCCCTCAATGCTAAGGCTCTAGACGCAAATATTGGTGTGAGAGCTAATTCAATCAAGGAAACACTGCATGTTGGTGAAGGGCATATTGAAGAAGGATCAGCCGAGTGGTTCTTGTGGGAGAACAACTCCATTTGGCTCACTAGCTTCACACATCATCAGGCTTCCAAGCAGCTCTCAAGGAAACTCAGTTTTCACACTCTATGCTTAGTGCTCTATGTGTTCCTAGGACTGAAATGAAGCTTGGTCAGAATCCTACACAAACGAATGCTCCACATGCGGGTTTCACATGCCACCAACTCCACATTCTCAGGCAACTTCAGCGCCACAGCCGTTTTCAGATAGCCCTCAATGCAAAGGCTCTAGACGCAAATATTGGTGTGAGAGCTAATTCAATCAAGGAAACACTGCATGTTGGTGAAGGGCATATTGAAGAAGGATCATCCGAGTGGTTCTTGTGGGAGAACAACTCCATTTGGCTCACTAACTTCACACACCATCAGGCTTCCAAGCAGCTCTCAAGGAAACTCAGTTTTCACACTCTATGCTTAGTGCTCTATGTGTGCCTAGGACTGAGATGATGCTTGGTCAGCATCCCACACAAACGAATGCTCCACATGCGGGTTTCACATGCCACCAACTCCACATTCACAGGCCACTTCAGCGCCACAGCCGTTTTCAGATAGCCCTCAATGCAAAGGCTCTAGACGCAAATATTGGTGTGAGAGCTAATTCAATCAAGGAAACACTGCATGTTGGTGAAGGGCATATTGAAGAAGGATCAGCCGAGTGGTTCTTGTGGGAGAACAACTCCATTTGGCTCACTAACTTCACACACCATCAGGCTTCCAAGCAGCTCTCAAGGAAACTCAGTTTTCACACTCTATGCTTAGTGCCCTTTGAGTGCATTATCTAGGAATGAACCTGGTAGAGCATCCCACACAAACGAATGCTCCACATGCGGGTTTCACATGCCACCAACTCCACATTCACAGGCAACTTCAGCGCCACAGCCGTTTTCAGATAGCCCTCAATGCAAAGGCTCTAGAATCAAATATTGGTGTGAGAGCTAATTCAATCAAGGAAACACTGCATGTTGGTGAAGGGCATATTGAAGAAGGATCAGCCGAGTGGTTCTTGTGGGAGAACAACTCCATTTGGCTCACTAACTTCACACACCATCAGGCTTCCAAGCAGCTCTCAAGGAAACTCAGTTTTCACACTCTATGCTTAGTGCTCTATGTGTTCCTAGGACTGAAATGAAGCTTGGTCAGCATCCTACACAAACGAATGCTCCACATGCGGGTTTCACATGCCACCAACTCCACATTCACAGGCAACTTCAGCGCCACAGCCGTTTTCAGATAGCCCTCAATGCAAAGGCTCTAGACGCAAATATTGGTGTGAGAGCTAATTCAATCAAGGAAACACTGCATGTTGGTGAAGGGCATATTGAAGAAGGATCAGCCGAGTGGTTCTTGTGGGAGAACAACTCCATTTGGCTCACTAACTTCACACACCATCAGGCTTCCAAGCAGCTCTCAAGGAAACTCAGTTTTCACACTCTATGCTTAGTGCCCTTTGAGTGCATTATCTAGGAATGAACCTGGTAGAGCATCCCACACAAACGAATGCTCCACATGCGGGTTTCACATGCCACCAACTCCACATTCACAGGCAACTTCAGCGCCACAGCCGTTTTCAGATAGCCCTCAATGCAAAGGCTCTAGACGCAAATATTGGTGTGAGAGCTAATTCAATCAAGGAAACACTGCATGTTGGTGAAGGGCATATTGAAGAAGGATCAGCCGAGTGGTTCTTGTGGGAGAACAACTCCATTTGGCTCACTAACTTCACACACCATCAGGCTTCCAAGCAGCTCTCAAGGAAACTCAGTTTTCACACTCTATGCTTAGTGCTCTATGTGTGCCTAGGACTGAAATGAAGCTTGGTCAGCCTCCCACACAAACGAAAGCTCCACATGCGGGTTTCACATGCCACCAACTCCACATTCACAGGCCACTTCAGCGCCACAGCCGTTTTCAGATAGCCCTCAATGCAAAGGCTCTAGACGCAAATATTTGTGTGAGAGCTAATTCAATCAAGGAAACACTGCATGTTGGTGAAGGGCATATTGAAGAAGGATCAGCCGAGTGGTTCTTGTGGGAGAACAACTCCATTTGGCTCACTAACTTCACACACCATCAGGCTTCCAAGCAGCTCTCAAGGAAACTCAGTTTTCACACTCTATGCTTAGTGCCCTTTGAGTGCATTATCTAGGAATGAACCTGGTAGAGCATCCCACACAAACGAATGCTCCACATGCGGTTTTCACATGACACCAACTCCACATTCACAGGCAACTTCAGCGCCACAGCCGTTTTCAGATAGCCCTCAATGCAAAGGCTCTAGAATCAAATATTGGTGTGAGAGCTAATTCAATCAAGGAAACACTGCATGTTGGTGAAGGGCATATTGAAGAAGGATCAGCCGAGTGGTTCTTGTGGGAGAACAACTCCATTTGGCTCACTAACTTCACACACCATCAGGCTTCCAAGCAGCTCTCAAGGAAACTCAGTTTTCACACTCTATGCTTAGTGCTCTATGTGTGCCTAGGACTGAAATGAAGCTTGGTCAGCATCCCACACAAACGAATGCTCCACATGCGGGTTTCACATGCCACCAACTCCACATTCACAGGCAACTTCAGCGCCACAGCCGTTTTAAGATAGCCCTCAATGCAAAGGCTCTAGACGCTAATATTGGTGTGAGAGCTAATTCAATCAAGGAAACACTGCATGTTGGTGAAGGGCATATTGAAGAAGGATCAGCCGAGTGGTTCTTGTGGGAGAACAACTCCATTTGGCTCACTAACTTCACACACCATCAGGCTTCCAAGCAGCTCTCAAGGAAACTCAGTTTTCACACTCTATGCTTAGTGCCCTTTGAGTGCATTATCTAGGAATGAACCTGGTAGAGCATCCCACACAAACGAATGCTCCACATGCGGGTTTCACATGCCACCAACTCCACATTCACAGGCAACTTCAGCGCCACAGCCGTTTTCAGATAGCCCTCAATGCAAAGGCTCTAGACGCAAATATTGGTGTGAGAGCTAATTCAATCAAGGAAACACTGCATGTTGGTGAAGGGCATATTGAAGAAGGATCGACCGAGTGGTTCTTGTGGGAGAACAACTCCATTTGGCTCACTAACTTCACACACCATCAGGCTTCCAAGCAGCTCTCAAGGAAACTCAGTTTTCACACTCTATGCTTAGTGCCCTTTGAGTGCATTATCTAGGAATGAACCTGGTAGAGTATCCCACACAAACGAATGCTCCACATGCGGGTTTCACATGCCACCAACTCCACATTCACAGGCAACTTCAGCGCCACAGCCGTTTTCAGATAGCCCTCAATGCAAAGGCTCTAGAATCAAATATTGGTGTGAGAGCTAATTCAATCAAGGAAACACTGCATGTTGGTGAAGGGCATATTGAAGAAGGATCAGCCGAGTGGTTCTTGTGGGAGAACAACTCCATTTGGCTCACTAACTTCACACACCATCAGGCTTCCAAGCAGCTCTCAAGGAAACTCAGTTTTCACACTCTATGCTTAGTGCTCTATGTGTTCCTAGGACTGAAATGAAGCTTGGTCAGCATCCTACACAAACGAATGCTCCACATGCGGGTTTCACATGCCACCAACTCCACATTCACAGGCAACTTCAGCGCCACAGCCGTTTTCAGATAGCCCTCAATGCAAAGGCTCTAGACGCAAATATTGGTGTGAGAGCTAATTCAATCAAGGAAACACTGCATGTTGGTGAAGGGCATATTGAAGAAGGATCAGCCGAGTGGTTCTTGTGGGAGAACAACTCCATTTGGCTCACTAACTTCACACACCATCAGGCTTCCAAGCAGCTCTCAAGGAAACTCAGTTTTCACACTCTATGCTTAGTGCCCTTTGAGTGCATTATCTAGGAATGAACCTGGTAGAGCATCCCACACAAACGAATGCTCCACATGCGGGTTTCACATGCCACCAACTCCACATTCACAGGCAACTTCAGCGCCACAGCCGTTTTCAGATAGCCCTCAATGCAAAGGCTCTAGACGCAAATATTGGTGTGAGAGCTAATTCAATCAAGGAAACACTGCATGTTGGTGAAGGGCATATTGAAGAAGGATCAGCCGAGTGGTTCTTGTGGGAGAACAACTCCATTTGGCTCACTAACTTCACACACCATCAGGCTTCCAAGCAGATCTCAAGGAAACTCAGTTTTCACACTCTATGCTTAGTGCTCTATGTGTTCCTAGGACTGAAATGAAGCTTGGTCAGCATCCTACACAAACGAATGCTCCACATGCGGGTTTCACATGCCACCAACTCCACATTCACAGGCAACTTCAGCGCCACAGCCGTTTTCAGATAGCCCTCAATGCAAAGGCTCTAGACGCAAATATTGGTGTGAGAGCTAATTCAATCAAGGAAACACTGCATGTTGGTGAAGGGCATATTGAAGAAGGATCAGCCGAGTGGTTCTTGTGGGAGAACAACTCCATTTGGCTCACTAACTTCACACACCATCAGGCTTCCAAGCAGCTCTCAAGGAAACTCAGTTTTCACACTCTATGCTTAGTGCCCTTTGAGTGCATTATCTAGGAATGAACCTGGTAGAGCATCCCACACAAACGAATGCTCCACATGCGGGTTTCACATGCCACCAACTCCACATTCACAGGCAACTTCAGCGCCACAGCCGTTTTCAGATAGCCCTCAATGCAAAGGCTCTAGACGCAAATATTGGTGTGAGAGCTAATTCAATCAAGGAAACACTGCATGTTGGTGAAGGGCATATTGAAGAAGGATCAGCCGAGTGGTTCTTGTGGGAGAACAACTCCATTTGGCTCACTAACTTCACACACCATCAGGCTTCCAAGCAGCTCTCAAGGAAACTCAGTTTTCACACTCTATGCTTAGTGCTCTATGTGTGCCTAGGACTGAAATGAAGCTTGGTCAGCCTCCCACACAAACGAAAGCTCCACATGCGGGTTTCACATGCCACCAACTCCACATTCACAGGCCACTTCAGCGCCACAGCCGTTTTCAGATAGCCCTCAATGCAAAGGCTCTAGACGCAAATATTTGTGTGAGAGCTAATTCAATCAAGGAAACACTGCATGTTGGTGAAGGGCATATTGAAGAAGGATCAGCCGAGTGGTTCTTGTGGGAGAACAACTCCATTTGGCTCACTAACTTCACACACCATCAGGCTTCCAAGCAGCTCTCAAGGAAACTCAGTTTTCACACTCTATGCTTAGTGCCCTTTGAGTGCATTATCTAGGAATGAACCTGGTAGAGCATCCCACACAAACGAATGCTCCACATGCGGGTGTCACATGCCACCAACTCCACATTCACAGGCAACTTCAGCGCCACAGCCGTTTTCAGATAGCCCTCAATGCAAAGGCTCTAGACGCAAATATTGGTGTGAGAGCTAATTCAATCAAGGAAACACTGCATGTTGGTGAAGGGCATATTGAAGAAGGATAGGCCGAGTGGTTCTTGTGGGAGAACAACTCCATTTGGCTCACTAACTTCACACACAATCAGGCTTCCAAGCAGCTCTCAAGGAAACTCAGTTTTCACACTCTATGCTTAGTGCTCTATGTGTGCCTAGGACTGAAATGAAGCTTGGTCAGCATCCCACACAAACGAATGCTCCACATGCGGGTTTCACATGCCACCAACTCCACATTCACAGGCCACTTCAGCGCCACAGCCATTTTCAGATAGCCCTCAATGCAAAGGCTCTAGACGCAAATATTGGTGTGAGAGCTAATTCAATCAAGGAAACACTGCATGTTGGTGAAGGGCATATTGAAGAAGGATCAGCCGAGTGGTTCTTGTGGGAGAACAACTCCATTTGGCTCACTAACTTCACACACCATCAGGCTTCCAAGCAGCTCTCAAGGAAACTCAGTTTTCACACTCTATGTTTAGTGCCCTTTGAATGTATTATCTAGGAATGAACCTGGTAGAGCATCCCACACAAACGAATGCTCCACATGCGGGTTTCACATGCCACCAACTCCACATTCACAGGCAACTTCAGCGCCACAGCCATTTTCAGATAGCCCTCAATGCAAAGGCTCTAGACGCAAATATTGGTGTGAGAGCTAATTCAATCAAGGAAACACTGCATGTTGGCGAAGGGCATATTGAAGAAGGATCAGCCGAGTGGTTCTTGTGGGAGAACAACTCCATTTGGCTCACTAACTTCACACACCATCAGGCTTCCAAGCAGCTCTCAAGGAAACTCAGTTTTCACACTCTATGCTTAGTGCCCTTTGAGTGCATTATCTAGGAATGAACCTGGTAGAGCATCCCACACAAACGAATGCTCCACATGCGGGTTTCACATGCCACCAACTCCACATTCACAGGCAACTTCAGCGCCACAGCCGTTTTCAGATAGCCCTCAATGCAAAGGCTCTAGACGCAAATATTGGTGTGAGAGCTAATTCAATCAAGGAAACACTGCATGTTGGTGAAGGGCATATTGAAGAAGGATCGGCCGAGTGGTTCTTGTGGGAGAACAACTCCATTTGGCTCACTAACTTCACACACCATCAGGCTTCCAAGCAGCTCTCAAGGAAACTCAGTTTTCACACTCTATGCTTAGTGCCCTTTGAGTGCATTATCTAGGAATGAACCTGGTAGAGTATCCCACACAAACGAATGCTCCACATGCGGGTTTCACATGCCACCAACTCCACATTCACAGGCAACTTCAGCGCCACAGCCGTTTTCAGATAGCCCTCAATGCAAAGGCTCTAGAATCAAATATTGGTGTGAGAGCTAATTCAATGAAGGAAACACTGCATGTTGGTGAAGGGCACATTGAAGAAGGATCAGCCGAGTGGTTCTTGTGGGAGAACAACTCCATTTGGCTCACTAACTTCACACACCATCAGGCTTCCAAGCAGCTCTCAAGGAAACTCAGTTTTCACACTCTATGCTTAGTGCCCTTTCAGTGCATTATCTAGGAATGAACCTGGTAGAGCATCCCACACAAACGAATGCTCCACATGCGGGTTTCACATGCCACCAACTCCACATTCACAGGCAATTTCAGCGCCACAGCCGTTTTCAGATAGCCCTCAATGCAAAGGCTCTAGACGCAAATATTGGTGTGAGAGCTAATTCAATCAAGGAAACACTGCATGTTGGTGAAGGGCATATTGAAGAAGGATCAGCCGAGTGGTTCTTGTGGGAGAACAACTCCATTTGGCTCACTAACTTCACACACCATCAGGCTTCCAAGCAGCTCTCAAGGAAACTCAGTTTTCACACTCTATGCTTAGTGCCCTTTGAGTGCATTATCTAGGAATGAACCTGGTAGAGCATCCCACACAAACGAATGCTCCACATGCGGTTTTCACATGACACCAACTCCACATTCACAGGCAACTTCAGCGCCACAGCCGTTTTCAGATAGCCCTCAATGCAAAGGCTCTAGAATCAAATATTGGTGTGAGAGCTAATTCAATCAAGGAAACACTGCATGTTGGTGAAGGGCATATTGAAGAAGGATCAGCCGAGTGGTTCTTGTGGAGAACAACTCCATTTGGCTCACTAACTTCACACACCATCAGGCTTCCAAGCAGCTCTCAAGGAAACTCAGTTTTCACACTCTATGCTTAGTGCTCTATGTGTTCCTAGGACTGAAATGAAGCTTGGTCAGCATCCCACACAAACGAATGCTCCACATGCGGGTTTCACATGCCACCAACTCCACATTCACAGGCAACTTCAGCGCCACAGCCGTTTTCAGATAGCCCTCAATGCAAAGGCTCTAGACGCAAATATTGGTGTGAGAGCTAATTCAATCAAGGAAACACTGCATGTTGGTGAAGGGCATATTGAAGAAGGATCAGCCGAGTGGTTCTTGTGGGAGAACAACTCCATTTGGCTCACTAACTTCACACACCATCAGGCTTCCAAGCAGATCTCAAGGAAACTCAGTTTTCACACTCTATGCTTAGTGCCCTTTGAGTGCATTATCTAGGAATGAACCTGGTAGAGCATCCCACACAAACGAATGCTCCACATGCGGGTTTCACGTGCCACCAACTCCACATTCACAGGCAACTTCAGCGCCACAGCCGTTTTCAGATAGCCCTCAATGCAAAGGCTCTAGACGCAAATATTGGTGTGAGAGCTAATTCAATCAAGGAAACACTGCATGTTGGTGAAGGGCATATTGAAGAAGGATCAGCCGAGTGGTTCTTGTGGGAGAACAACTCCATTTGGCTCACTAACTTCACACACAATCAGGCTTCCAAGCAGCTCTCAAGGAAACTCAGTTTTCACACTCTATGCTTAGTGCTCTATGTGTGCCTAGGACTGAAATGAAGCTTGGTCAGCATCCCACACAAACGAATGC
This sequence comes from Ochotona princeps, assembly GCF_030435755.1. Taxonomy (NCBI): domain Eukaryota; kingdom Metazoa; phylum Chordata; class Mammalia; order Lagomorpha; family Ochotonidae; genus Ochotona; species Ochotona princeps. The sequence continues at coordinate 44,282 of NW_026701641.1, forward strand.
TCCACATGCGGGTTTCACAA
>NW_026701642.1:0-45337 GCF_030435755.1 Ochotona princeps
GGGCACTAAGCATAGAGTGTGAAAACTGAGTTTCCTTGAGAGCTGCTTGGAAGCCTGATGGTGTGTGAAGTTAGTGAGCCAAATGGAGTTGTTCTCCCACAAGAACCACTCGGCTGATCCTTCTTCAATATGCCCTTCACCAACATGCAGTGTTTCCTTGATTGAATTAGCTCTCACACCAATATTTGCATCTAAAGCCTTTGCATTGAGGGCTATCTGAAAACGGCTGTGGCGCTGAAGTTGCCTGTGAATGTGGAGTTGGTGGCATGTGAAACCCGCACGTGGAGCATTCGTTTGTGTGGGATGCTCTACCAGGTTCATTCCTAGATAATGCACTCAAAGGGCACTAAGCATAGAGTGTGAAAACTGAGTTTCCTTGAGAGCTGCTTGGAAGCCTGATGGTGTGTGAAGTTAGTGAGCCAAATGGAGTTGTTCTCCCACAAGAACCACTCGGCTGATCCTTCTTCAATATGCCCTTCACCAACATGCAGTGTTTCCTTGGTTGAAATAGCTCTCACACCATTCTTTGCGTCTAGAGCCTTTGCATTGAGGGCTATCTGAAAACGGCTGTGGCTCTGAAGTTGCCTGAGAATGTGGAGTTGGTGGCATGTGAAACCCGCATGTGGAGCATTCGTTTGTGTGGGATGCTCACCAAGCTTCACTTCAGTCCTAGGCACTCAAAGGGCACTAAGCATAGAGTGTGAAAACTGAGTTTCCTTGAGAGCCGCTTGGAAGCCTGATGGTGTGTGAAGTTAGTGAGCCAAATGGAGTTGTTCTCCCACAAGAACCACTCGGCTGATCCTTCTTCAATATGCCCTTCACCAACATGCAGTGTTTCCTTGATTGAATTAGCTCTCACAACAATATTTGCGTCTAGAGCCTTTGCATTGAGGGCTATCTGAAAACGGCTGTGGCGCTGAAGTTGCCTGAGAATGTGGAGTTGGTGGCATGTGAAACCTGCATGTGGAGCATTCGTTTGTGTGGGATGCTCTACCAGGTTCATTCCTAGATAATGCACTCAAAGGGCACTAAGCATAGAGTGTGTAAACTGAGTTTCCTTGAGAGCTGCTTGGAAGCCTGATGGTGTGTGAAGTTAGTGAGCCAAATGGAGTTGTTCTCCCACAAGAACCACTCGGCTGATCTTCTTCAATATGCCCTTCACCAACATGCAGTGTTTCCTTGATTGAATTAGCTCTCACATCAATATTTCCATTTAGAGCCTTTGCATTGAGGGCTATCTGAAAACGGCTGTGGCGCTGAAGTTGCCTGAGAATGTGGAGTTGGTGGCATGTAAAACCCGCATGTGGAGCATTCGTTTGTGTGGGATGCTCTACCAGGTTCATTCCTAGATAATGCACTCAAAGGGCACTAAGCATAGAGTGTGAAAACTGAGTTTCCTTGAGAGCTGCTTGGAAGCCTGATGGTGTGTGAAGTTAGTGAGCCAAATGGAGTTGTTCTCCCACAAGAACCACTCGGCTGATCCTTCTTCAATATGCCCTTCACCAACATGCAGTGTTTCCTTGATTGAATTAGCTCTCACACCAATATTTGCGTCTAGAGATTTTGCATTGAGGGCTATCTGAAAACGGCTGTGGCGCTGAAGTTGCCTGAGAATGTGGAGTTGGTGGCATGTGAAACCTGCATGTGGAGCATTCCTTTGTGTGGATGCTCTACCAGGTTCATTCCTAGATAATGCACTCAAAGGGCACTAAGCATAGAGTGTGAAAACTGAGTTTCCTTGAGAGCTGCTTGGAAGCCTGATGGTGTGTGAAGTTAGTGAGCCAAATGGAGTTGTTCTCCCACAAGAACCACTCGGCTGATCCTTCTTCAATATGCCCTTCACCAACATGCAGTGTTTCCTTCATTGAATTAGCTCTCACACCAATCTTTGCGTCTAGAGCCTTTCAATTGAGGGCTATCTGAAAACGGCTGTGGCGCTGAAGTTGCCTGAGAATGTGGAGTTGGTGGCATGTGAAACCCGCATGTGAGCATTCGTTTGTGTGGAATGCTATATCAGGTTCATTCCTAGATAATGCACTCAAAGGGCACTAAGCATAGAGTGTGAAAACTGAGTTTCCTTGAGAGCTGCTTGGAAGCCTAATGGTGTGTGAAGTTAGTGAGCCAAATGGAGTTGTTCTCCCACAAGAACTACTCGGCTGATCCTTCTTCAATATGCCCTTCACCAACATGCAGTGTTTCCTTGATTGAATTATCTCTCACAAAAATATTTGCTTCTAGAGCCTTTGCATTGAGGCCTATCTGAAAACGGCTGTGGCGCTGAAGTTGCCTGAGAATGTGGAGTTGGTGGCATGTGAAACCCGCATGTGGAGCATTTGTATGTGTGGGATGCTCTACCAGGTTCATTCCTAGATAATGCACTCAAAGGGCACTAAGCATAGAGTGTGAAAACTGAGTTTCCTTGAGAGCTGCTTGGAAGCCTGATGGTGTGTGAAGGTAGTGAGCCAAATGGAGTTGTTCTCCCACAAGAACCACTCGGCTGATCCTTCTTCAATATGCCCTTCACCAACATGCAGTGTTTCCTTGATTGAATTAGCTCTCACACCAACCTTTGCGTCTAGAGCCTTTCAATTGAGGGCTATCTGAAAACGGCTGTGGCTCTGAAGTTGCCTGAGAATGTGTAGTTGGTGGCATGTGAAACCCGCATGTGGAGCATTCGTTTGTGTGGGATGCTCACCAAGCTTCACTTCAGTCCTAGGCACTCAAAGGGCACTAAGCATAGAGTGTGAAAACTGAGTTTCCTTGAGAGCTGCTTGGAAGCCTGATGGTGTGTGAAGTTAGTGAGCTCAATGGAGTTGTTCTCCCACAAGAACCACTCGGCTGATCCTTCTTCAATATGCCCTTCACCAACATGCAGTGTTTCCTTGATTGAATTAGCTCTCACAACAATATTTGCGTCTAGAGCCTTTGCATTGAGGGCTATCTGAAAACGCTGTGGCGCTGAAGTTGCCTGAGAATGTGGAGTTGGTGGCATGTGAAACCCCGCATGTGGAGCATTCGTTTGTGTGGGATGCTCTACCAGGTTCATTCCTAGATAATGCACTCAAAGGGCACTAAGCATAGAGTGTGAAAACTGAGTTTCCTTGAGAGCTGCTTGGAAGCCTGATGGTGTGTGAAGTTAGTGAGCCAAATGGAGTTGTTCTCCCACAAGAACCACTCGGCTGATCCTTCTTCAATATGCCCTTCACCAACATGCAGTGTTTCCTTGGTTGAAATAGCTCTCACACCATTCTTTGCGTCTAGAGCCTTTGCATTGAGGGCTATCTGAAAACGGCTGTGGCTCTGAAGTTGCCTGAGAATGTGGAGTTGGTGGCATGTGAAACCCGCATGTGGAGCATTCGTTTGTGTGGGATGCTCACCAAGCTTCACTTCAGTCCTAGGCACTCAAAGGGCACTAAGCATAGAGTGTGAAAACTGAGTTTCCTTGAGAGCCGCTTGGAAGCCTGATGGTGTGTGAAGTTAGTGAGCCAAATGGAGTTGTTCTCCCACAAGAACCACTCGGCTGATCCTTCTTCAATATGCCCTTCACCAACATGCAGTGTTTCCTTGATTGAATTAGCTCTCACAACAATATTTGCGTCTAGAGCCTTTGCATTGAGGGCTATCTGAAAACGGCTGTGGCGCTGAAGTTGCCTGAGAATGTGGAGTTGGTGGCATGTGAAACCTGCATGTGGAGCATTCGTTTGTGTGGGATGCTCTACCAGGTTCATTCCTAGATAATGCACTCAAAGGGCACTAAGCATAGAGTGTGTAAACTGAGTTTCCTTGAGAGCTGCTTGGAAGCCTGATGGTGTGTGAAGTTAGTGAGCCAAATGGAGTTGTTCTCCCACAAGAACCACTCGGCTGATCCTTCTTCAATATGCCCTTCACCAACATGCAGTGTTTCCTTGATTGAATTAGCTCTCACATCAATATTTCCATTTAGAGCCTTTGCATTGAGGGCTATCTGAAAACGGCTGTGGCGCTGAGTTGCCTGAGAATGTGGAGTTGGTGGCATGTAAAACCCGCATGTGGAGCATTCGTTTGTGTGGGATGCTCTACCAGGTTCATTCCTAGATAATGCACTCAAAGGGCACTAAGCATAGAGTGTGAAAACTGAGTTTCCTTGAGAGCTGCTTGGAAGCCTGATGGTGTGTGAAGTTAGTGAGCCAAATGGAGTTGTTCTCCCACAAGAACCACTCGGCTGATCCTTCTTCAATATGCCCTTCACCAACATGCAGTGTTTCCTTGATTGAATTAGCTCTCACACCAATATTTGCGTCTAGAGATTTTGCATTGAGGGCTATCTGAAAACAGCTGTGGCGCTGAAGTTGCCTGAGAATGTGGAGTTGGTGGCATGTGAAACCTGCATGTGGAGCATTCCTTTGTGTGGGATGCTCTACCAGGTTCATTCCTAGATAATGCACTCAAAGGGCACTAAGCATAGAGTGTGAAAACTGAGTTTCCTTGAGAGCTGCTTGGAAGCCTGATGGTGTGTGAAGTTAGTGAGCCAAATGGAGTTGTTCTCCCACAAGAACCACTCGGCTGATCCTTCTTCAATATGCCCTTCACCAACATGCAGTGTTTCCTTCATTGAATTAGCTCTCACACCAATCTTTGCGTCTAGAGCCTTTCAATTGAGGGCTATCTGAAAACGGCTGTGGCGCTGAAGTTGCCTGAGAATGTGGAGTTGGTGGCATGTGAAACCCGCATGTGGAGCATTCGTTTGTGTGGAATGCTCTATCAGGTTCATTCCTAGATAATGCACTCAAAGGGCACTAAGCATAGAGTGTGAAAACTGAGTTTCCTTGAGAGCTGCTTGGAAGCCTAATGGTGTGTGAAGTTAGTGAGCCAAATGGAGTTGTTCTCCCACAAGAACTACTCGGCTGATCCTTCTTCAATATGCCCTTCACCAACATGCAGTGTTTCCTTGATTGAATTATCTCTCACAAAAATATTTGCTTCTAGAGCCTTTGCATTGAGGCCTATCTGAAAACGGCTGTGGCGCTGAAGTTGCCTGAGAATGTGGAGTTGGTGGCATGTGAAACCCGCATGTGGAGCATTTGTATGTGTGGGATGCTCTACCAGGTTCATTCCTAGATAATGCACTCAAAGGGCACTAAGCATAGAGTGTGAAAACTGAGTTTCCTTGAGAGCTGCTTGGAAGCCTGATGGTGTGTGAAGGTAGTGAGCCAAATGGAGTTGTTCTCCCACAAGAACCACTCGGCTGATCCTTCTTCAATATGCCCTTCACCAACATGCAGTGTTTCCTTGATTGAATTAGCTCTCACACCAATATTTGCGTCTAGAGCCTTTGCATTGAGGGCTATCTGAAAATGGCTGTGGCGCTGAAGTTGCCTGTGAATGTGGAGTTGGTGGCATGTGAAACCCGCATGTGGAGCATTCGTTTGTGTGGGATGCTCTACCAGGTTCATTCCTAGATAATGCACTCAAAGGGCACTAAGCATAGAGTGTGAAAACTGAGTTTCCTTGAGAGCTGCTTGGAAGCCTGATGGTGTGTGAAGTTAGTGAGCCAAATGGAGTTGTTCTCCCACAAGAACCACTCGGCTGATCCTTCTTCAATATGCCCTTCACCAACATGCAGTGTTTCCTGATTGAATTAGCTCTCACACCAATATTTGCGTCTAGAGCCTTTGCATTGAGGGCTATCTGAAACGGCTGTGGCGCTGAAGTTGCCTGAGAATGTGGAGTTGGTGGCATGTGAAACCCGCATGTGGAGCATGTCGTTTGTGTGGGATGCTCTACCAGGTTCATTCCTAGATAATGCACTCAAAGGGCACTAAGCATAGAGTGTGAAAACTGAGTTTCCTTGAGAGCTGCTTGGAAGCCTGATGGTGTGTGAAGTTAGTGAGCCAAATGGAGTTGTTCTCCCACAAGAACCACTCGGCTGATCCTTCTTCAATATGCCCTTCACCAACATGCAGTGTTTCCTTGATTGAATTAGCTCTCACACAAATATTTGCATCTAGAGCCTTTGCATTGAGAGCTATCTGAAAACGGCTGTGGCGCTGAAGTTGCCTGTGAATGTGGAGTTGGTGGCATGTGAAACCCGCATGTGGAGCATTCGTTTGTGTGGGATGCTCACCAAGCTTCATTTCAGTCCTAGGCACTCAAAGGGCACTAAGCATAGAATGTGAAAACTGAGTTTCTTTGAGAGCTGCTTGGAAGCCTGATGGTGTGTGAAGTTAGTGAGCCAAATGGAGTTGTTCTCCCACAAGAACCACTCGGCTGATCCTTCTTCAATATGCCCTTCCCCAACATGCAGTGTTTCCTTGATTGAATTAGCTCTCACACCAATATTTGAGTCTAGAGCCTTTGGCATTGAGGGCTATCTGAAAACGGCTGTGGCACTGAAGTTGCCTGTGAATGTGGAGTTGGTGGCATGTGAAACCCGCATGTGGAGCATTCGTTTGTGTGGGATGCTCTACCAGGTTCATTCCTAGATAATGCACTCAAAGGGCACTAAGATAGAGTGTGAAAACTGAGTTTCTTGAGAGCTGCTTGGAAGCCTGATGGTGTGTGAAGTTAGTGAGCCAAATGGAGTTGTTCTCCCACAAGAACCACTCGGCTGATCCTTCTTCAATATGCCCTTCACCAACATGCAGTGTTTCCTTGATTGAATTAGCTCTCACACAAATATTTGCATCTAGAGCCTTTGCATTGAGAGCTATCTGAAAACGGCTGTGGCGCTGAAGTTGCCTGTGAATGTGGAGTTGGTGGCATGTGAAACCCGCATGTGGAGCATTCGTTTGTGTGGGATGCTCACCAAGCTTCATTTCAGTCCTAGGCACTCAAAGGGCACTAAGCATAGAATGTGAAAACTGAGTTTCTTGAGAGCTGCTTGGAAGCCTGATGGTGTGTGAAGTTAGTGAGCCAAATGGAGTTGTTCTCCCACAAGAACCACTCGGCTGATCCTTCTTCAATATGCCCTTCCCCAACATGCAGTGTTTCCTTGATTGAATTAGCTCTCACACCAATATTTGAGTCTAGAGCCTTTGCATTGAGGGCTATCTGAAAACGGCTGTGGCACTGAAGTTGCCTGTGAATGGGGAGTTGGTGGCATGTGAAACCCGCATGTGGAGCATTCGTTTGTGTGGGATGCTCTACCAGGTTCATTCCTAGATAATGCACTCAAGGGCACTAAGATAGAGTGTGAAAACTGAGTTTCCTTGAGAGCTGCTTGGAAGCCTGATGGTGTGTGAAGTTAGTGAGCCAAATGGAGTTGTTCTCCACAAGAACCACTCGGCTGATCCTTCTTCAATATGCCCTTCACCAACATGCAGTGTTTCCTTGATTGAATTACCTCTCACACCAATATTTGCGTCTAGAGCCTTTGCATTGAGGGCTATCTGAAAACGGCTGTGGCGCTGAAGTTGCCTGAGAATGTGGAGTTGGTGGCATGTGAAACCCGCATGTGGAGCATTTCGTTTGTGTGGGATGCTCTACCAGGTTCATTCCTAGATAATGCACTCAAAGGGCACTAAGCATAGAGTGTGAAAACTGAGTTTCCTTGAGAGCTGCTTGGAAGCCTGATGGTGTGTGAAGTTAGTGAGCCAAATGGAGTTGTTCTCCCACAAGAACTACTCGGCTGATCCTTCTTCAATATGCCCTTCACCAACATGCAGTGTTTCCTTGATTGAATTAGCTCCCACACCAATATTTGCATATAGAGCCTTTGCATTGAGGGCTATCTGAAAACGGCTGTGGCGCTGAAGTTGCCTGAGAATGTGGAGTTGGTGGCATGTGAAACCCGCATGTGGAGCATTCGTTTGTGTGGAATGCTCTACCAGGTTCATTCCTAGATAATGCACTCAAAGGGCACTAAGCATAGAGTGTGAAAACTGAGTTTCCTTGAGAGCTGCTTGGAAGCCTGATGGTGTGTGAAGTTAGTGAGCCAAATGGAGTTGTTCTCCCACAAGAACTACTCGGCTGATCCTTCTTCAATATGCCCTTCACCAACATGCAGTGTTTCCTTGATTGAATTAGCTCGCACACCAATATTTGCATATAGAGCCTTTGCATTGAGGGCTATCTGAAAACGGCTGTGGCGCTGAAGTTGCCTGAGAATGTGGAGTTGGTGGCAAGTGAAACCCGCACGTGGAGCATTCGTTTGGGTGGGATGCTCACCAAGATTCATTTCAGTCCTAGGCACTCAAAGCGCACTAAGCATAGAGTGTGAAAACTGAGTTTCCTTGAGAGCTGCTTGGAAGCCTGATGGTGTGTGAAGTTAGTGAGCCAAATGGAGTTGTTCTCCCACAAGAACCACTCGGCTGATCCTTCTTCAATATGCCCTTCACCAACATGCAGTGTTTCCTTGATTGAATTAGCTCTCACACCAATATTTGCGTCTAGAGCCTTTGCATTGAGGGCTATCTGAAAATGGCTGTGGCGCTGAAGTTGCCTGTGAATGTGGAGTTGGTGGCATGTGAAACCCGAATGTGGAGCATTCGATTGTGTGGGATGCTCTACCAGGTTCATTCCTAGATAATGCACTCAAAGGGCACTAAGCATAGAGTGTGAAAACTGAGTTTCCTTGAGAGCTGCTTGAAGCCTGATGGTGTGTGAAGTTAGTGAGCCAAATGGAGTTGTTCTCCCACAAGAACCACTCGGCTGATCCTTCTTCAATATGCCCTTCACCAACATGCAGTGTTTCCTTGATTGAATTAGGTCTCACACCAATATTTGCGTCTAGAGCCTTTGCATTGAGGGCTATCTGAAAACGGCTGTGGCGCTGAAGTTGCCTGAGAATGTGGAGTTGGTGGCATGTGAAACCCGCATGTGGAGCATTCGTTTGTGTGGGATGCTCTACCAGGTTCATTCCTAGATAATGCACTCAAAGGGCACTAAGCATAGAGTGTGAAACTGAGTTCCTTGAGAGCTGCTTGGAAGCCTGATGGTGTGTGAAGTTAGTGAGCCAAATGGAGTTGTTCTCCCACAAGAACCACTCGGCTGATCCTTCTTCAATATGCCCTTCACCAACATGCAGTGTTTCCTTGATTGAATTAGCTCTCACACCAATATTTGCGTCTAGAGCCTTTGCATTGAGGGCTATCTGAAAACGGCTGTGGCGCTGAAGTTGCCTGTGAATGTGGAGTTGGTGGCATGTGAAACCCGCATGTGGAGCATTCGTTTGTGTGGGATGCTCTACCAGGTTCATTCCTAGATAATGCACTCAAAGGGCACTAAGCATAGAGTGTGAAAACTGAGTTTCCTTGAGAGCTGCTTGGAAGCCTGATGGTGTGTGAAGTTAGTGAGCCAAATGGAGGTGTTCTCCCACAAGAACCACTCGGCTGATCCTTCTTCAATATGCCCTTCACCAACATGCAGTGTTTCCTTGATTGAATTAGCTCTCACACAAATATTTGCATCTAGAGCCTTTGCATTGAGAGCTATCTGAAAACGGCTGTGGCGCTGAAGTTGCCTGTGAATGTGGAGTTGGTGGCATGTGAAACCCGCATGTGGAGCATTCGTTGTGTGGGATGCTCACCAAGCTTCATTTCAGTCCTAGGCACTCAAAGGGCACTAAGCATAGAATGTGAAAACTGAGTTTCTTTGAGAGCTGCTTGGAAGCCTGATGGTGTGTGAAGTTAGTGAGCCAAATGGAGTTGTTCTCCCACAAGAACCACTCGGCTGATCCTTCTTCAATATGCCCTTCCACAACATGCAGTGTTTCCTTGATTGAATTAGCTCTCACACCAATATTGAGTCTAGAGCCTTTGCATTGAGGGCTATCTGAAAACGGCTGTGGCACTGAAGTTGCCTGTGAATGTGGAGTTGGTGGCATGTGAAACCCGCATGTGGAGCATTCGTTTGTGTGGGATGCTCTACCAGGTTCATTCCTAGATAATGCACTCAAAGGGCACTAAGATAGAGTGTGAAAACTGAGTTCCTTGAGAGCTGCTTGGAAGCCTGATGGTGTGTGAAGTTAGTGAGCCAAATGGAGTTGTTCTCCCACAAGAACCACTCGGCTGATCCTTCTTCAATATGCCCTTCACCAACATGCAGTGTTTCCTTGATTGAATTAGCTCTCACACAAATATTTGCGTCTAGAGCCTTTGCATTGAGGGCTATCTGAAAACGGCTGTGGCGCTGAAGTTGCCTGTGAATGGGAAGTTGGTGGCATGTGAAACCCCGCATGTGGAGCATTCGTATGTGTGGGATGCTCTACCAGGTTCATTCCTAGATAATGCACTCAAAGGGCACTAAGCATAGAGTGTGAAAACTGAGTTTCTTTGAGAGCTGCTTGGGAAGCCTGATGGTGTGTGAAGTTAGTGAGCCAAATGGAGTTGTTCTCCCACAAGAACCACTCGGCTGATCCTTCTTCAATATGCCCTTCACCAACATGCAGTGTTTCCTTGATTGAATTAGCTCTCACACCAATATTTGAGTCTAGAGCCTTTGCATTGAGGGCTATCTGAAAACGGCTGTGGCGCTGAAGTTGCCTGTGAATGTGGAGTTGGTGGCATGTGAAACCCGCATGTGGAGCATTCGTTTGTGTGGGATGCTCACCAAGCGTCATTTCAGTCCTAGGCACTCAAAGGGTACTAAGCATAGAGTGTGAAAACTGAGTTTCTTTGAGAGCTGCTTGGAAGCCTGATGGTGTGTGAAGTTAGTGAGCCAAATGGAGTTGTTCTCCCACAAGAACCACTCGGCTGATCCTTCTTCAATATGCCCTTCACCAACATGCAGTGTTTCCTTCATTGAATTAGCTCTCACACCAATATTTGCGTCTAGAGCCTTTGCATTGAGGGCTATCTGAAAACGGCTGTGGCGCTGAAGTTGCCTGAGAATGTGGAGTTGGTGCATGTGAAACCCGCATGTGGAGCATTCGTTTGTGTGGGATGCTTACCAAGCTTCATTTCAGTACTAGGCACTCAAACGGCAGTAAGCATAGAGTGTGAAAACTGAGTTTCCTTGAGAGCTGGTTGGAAGCCTGATGGTGTGTGAAGTTAGTGAGCCAAATGGAGTTGTTCTCCCACAAGAACCACTCGGCTGATCCTTCTTCAATATGCCCTTCACCAGCATGCAGTGTTTCCTTGATTGAATTAGCTCTCACACCAATATTTGCGTCTAGAGCCTTTGCATTGAGGGCTATCTGAAAACGGCTGTGGCGCTGAAGTTGCCTGAGAATGTGGAGTTGGTGGCATGTGAAACCCGCATGTGGAGCATTCGTTTGTGTGGGATGCTCTACCAGGTTCATTCCTAGATAATGCACTCAAAGGGCACTAAGCATAGAGTGTGAAAACTGAGTTTCCTTGAGAGCTGCTTGGAAGCCTGATGGTGTGTGAAGTTAGTGAGCCAAATGGAGTTGTTCTCCCACAAGAACCACTCGGCTGATCCTTCTTCAATATGCCCTTCACCAACATGCAGTGTTTCCTTGATTGAATTAGCTCTCACACCAATATTTGCGTCTAGAGCCTTTGCATTGAGGGCTTTCTGAAAACGGCTGTGGCGCTGAAGTTGCCTGGGAATGTGGAGTTGGTGGCATGTGAAACCCGCATGTGGAGCATTCGTTGTGTGGGATGCTCTACTAGGGTCATTCCTAGATAATGCACTCAAAGGGCACTAAGCATAGAGTGTGAAAACTGAGTTTCCTTGAGAGCTGCTTGGAAGCCTGATGGTGTGTGAAGTTAGTGAGCCAAATGGAGTTGTTCTCCCACAAGAACCACTCGGCTGATCCTTCTTCAATATGCCCTTCACCAACATGCAGTGTTTCCTTGATTGAATTAGCTCTCACACCAATATTTGTGTCTAGAGCCTTTGCATTGAGGGCTGTCTGAAAAACGGCTGTGGCGCTGAAGTTGCCTGAGAATGTGGAGTTGGTGGCATGTGATACCCGCATGTGGAGCATTCGTATGTGTGGGATGCTCTACCAGGTTCATTCCTAGATAATGCACTCAAGAGGGCACTAAAGCATAGAGTGTGAAAACTGAGTTTCCTTGAGAGCTGCTTGGAAGCCTGATGGTGTGTGAAGTTAGTGAGCCAAATGGAGTTGTTCTCCCACAAGAACCACTCGGCTGATCCTTCTTCAATATGCCCTTCACCAACATGCAGTGTTTCCTTGATTGAATTACCTCTCACACCAATATTTGCGTCTAGAGCCTTTGCATTGAGGGCTATCTGAAAACGGCTGTGGCGCTGAAGTTGCCTGTGAATGTGGAGTTGGTAGCATGTGAAACCCGCATGTGGAGCATTCGTATGTGTGGGATGCTCTACCAGGTTCATTCCTAGATAATGCACTCAAAGGGCACTAAGCATAGAGTGTGAAAAACTGAGTTTCCTTGAGAGCTGCTTGGAAGCCTGATGGTGTGTGAAGTTAGTGAGCCAAATGGAGTTGTTCTCCACAAAGAACCACTCGGCTGATCCTTCTTCAATATGCCCTTCACCAACATGCAGTGTTTCCTTGATTGAATTAGCTCTCACACCAATATTTGCGTCTAGAGCCTTTGCATTGACGGCTATCTGAAAACGGCTGTGGCGCTGAAGTTGCCTGTGAATGTGGAGTTGGTGGCATGTGAAACCCGCATGTGGAGCATTCGTTTGTGTGGGATGCTCACCAAGCTTCATTTTCAGTCCTAGACACTCAAAGGCACTAAGCATAGAGTGTGAAAACTGAGTTTCTTTGAGAGCTGCTTGGAAGCCTGATGGTGTGTGAAGTTAGTGAGCCAAATGGAGTTGTTCTCCCACAAGAACCACTCGGCTGATCCTTCTTCAATATGCCCTTCACCAACATGCAGTGTTTCCTTGATTGAATTAGCTCTCACAACAATATTTGCGTCTAGAGCCTTTGCATTGAGGGCTATCTGAAAACGGCTGTGGCGCTGAAGTTGCCTGAGAATGTGGAGTTGGTGGCATGTGAAACCCGCATGTGGAGCATTCGTTTGTGTGGGATGCTCTACCAGGTTCATTCCTAGATAATGCACTCAAAGGGCACTAAGCATAGAGTGTGAAAACTGAGTTTTCTTGAGAGCTGCTTGGAAGCCTGATGGTGTCGTGAAGTTAGTGGAGCCAAATGGAGTTGTTCTCCCACAAGAACCACTCGGCTGATCCTTCTTCAATATGCCCTTCACCAACATGCAGTGTTTCCTTGATTGAATTAGCTCTCACACCAATATTTGCGTCTAGAGCCTTTGCATTGAGGGCTCTCTGAAAACGGCTGTGGCGCTGAAGTTGCCTGAGAATGTGGCAGTTGGTGGCATGTGAAACCCGCATGTGGAGCATTCGTATGTGTGGGATGCTCTACCAGGTTCATTCCTAGATAATGCACTCAAAGGGCACTAAGCATAGAGTGTGAAAACTGAGTTTCCTTGAGAGCTGCTTGGAAGCCTGATGGGTGTGTGAAGTTAGTGAGCCAATGGAGTTGTTCTCCACAAGAACCACTCGGCTGATCCTTCCTTCAATATGCCCTTCACCAACATGCAGTGTTTCCTTGATTGAATTAGCTCTCACACCAATATTTGCCGTCTAGAGCCTTTGCATTGAGGGCTCTCTGAAAACGGCTGTGGCGCTGAAGTTGCCTGAGAATGTGGAGTTGGTGGCATGTGAAACCCGCATGTGGAGCATTCGTATGTGTGGATGCTCTACCAGGTTCATTCCTAGATAATGCACTCAAAGGGCACTAAGCATAGAGTGTGAAAACTGAGTTTCCTTGAGAGCTGCTTGGAAGCCTGATGGTGTGTGAAGTTAGTGAGCCAAATGGAGTTGTTCTCCCACAAGAACCACTCGGCTGATCCTTCTTCAATATGCCCTTCACCAACATGCAGTGTTTCCTTGATTGAATTAGCTCTCACACCAATATTTGCGTCTAGAGCCTTTGCATTGAGGGCTATCTGAAAACGGCTGTGGCGCTGAAGTTGCCTGTGAATGTGGAGTTGGTGGTATGTGAAACCCGAATGTGGAGCATTCGTTTGTGTGGGATGCTCTACCAGGTTCATTCCTAGATAATGCACTCAAAGGGCACTAAGCATAGAGTGTGAAAACTGAGTTTCCTTGAGAGCTGCTTGGAAGCCTGATGGTGTGTGAAGTTAGTGAGCCAAATGGAGTTGTTCTCCCACAAGAACCACTCGGCTGATCCTTCTTCAATATGCCCTTCACCAACATGCAGTGTTTCCTTGATTGAATTAGCTCTCACACCAATATTTGAGTCTAGAACCTTTGCATTGAGGGCTATCTGAAAACGGCTGTGGCGCTGAAGTTGCCTGTGAATGTGGAGTTGGTGGCATGTGAAACCCGCATGTGGAGCATTCGTATGTGTGGGACGCTCTACCAGGTTCATTCCTAGATAATGCACTCAAAGGGCACTAAGCATAGAGTGTGAAAACTGAGTTTCCTTGAGAGCTGCTTGGAAGCCTGATGGTGTGTGAAGTTAGTGAGCCAAATGGAGTTGTTCTCCCACAAGAACCCACTCGGCTGATCCTTCTTCAATATGCCCTTCACCAACATGCAGTGTTTCCTTGATTGAATTAGCTCTCACACCAATATTTGCGTCTAGAGCCTTTGCATTGAGGGCTATCTGAAAACGGCTGTGGCGCTGAAGTTGCCTGAGAATGGGAGTTGGTGGCATGTGAAACCCGCATGTGGAGCATTCGTTTGTGTGGGATGCTCACCAAGCTTCATTTCAGTCCTAGGCACTCAAAGGGCACTAAGCATAAAGTGTGAAAACTGAGTTTCTTTGAGAGCTGCTTGAAGCCTGATGGTGTGTGAAGTTAGTGAGCCAAATGGAGTTGTTCTTCCACAAGAACCACTCGGTTGATCCTTCTTCAATATGCCCTTCACCAACATGCAGTGTTTCCTTGATTGAATTAGCTCTCACACCAATATTTGCGTCTAGAGCCTTTGCATTGAGGCTATCTGAAACGGCTGTGGCGCTGAAGTTGCCTGAGAATGTGGAGTTGGTGGCATGTGAAACCCGCATGTGGAGCATTCGTTTGTGTGGGATGCTCTACCAGGTTCATTCCTAGATAATGCACTCAAAGGCACTAAGCATAGAGTGTGAAAACTGAGTTTCCTTGAGAGCTGCTTGGAAGCCTGATGGTGTGTGAAGTTAGTGAGCCAAATGGAGTTGTTCTCCCACAAGAACCACTCGGCTGATCCTTCTTCAATAGGCCCTTCACCAACATGCAATGTTTCCTTGATTGAATTAGCTCTCACACCAATATTTGCGTCTAGAGCCTTTGCATTGAGGGCTATCTGAAAACGGCTGTGGCGCTGAAGTTGCCTGTGAATGTGGAGTTGGTGGCATGTGAAACCCGCATGTGGAGCATTCGTTTGTGTGGGATGCTCTACCAGGTTCATTCCTAGATAATGCACTCAAAGGGCACTAAGCATAGAGTGTGAAAACTGAGTTTCCTTGAGAGCTGCTTGGAAGCCTGATGGTGTGTGAAGTTAGTGAGCCAAATGGAGTTGTTCTCCCACAAGAACCACTCGGCTGATCCTTCTTCAATATGCCCTTCACCAACATGCAGTGTTTCCTTGATTGAATTAGCTCTCACACAAATATTTGCATCTAGAGCCTTTGCATTGAGAGCTATCTGAAAACGGCTGTGGCGCTGAAGTTGCCTGTGAATGTGGAGTTGGTGGCATGTGAAACCCGCATGTGGAGCATTCGTTTGTGTGGGATGCTCACCAAGCTTCATTTCAGTCCTAGGCACTCAAAGGGCACTAAGCATAGAATGTGAAAACTGAGTTTCTTTGAGAGCTACTTGGAAGCCTGATGGTGGTGAAGTTAGTGAGCCAAATGGAGTTGTTCTCCCACAAGAACCACTCGGCTGATCCTTCTTCAATATGCCCTTCCCCAACATGCAGTGTTTCCTTGATTGAATTAGCTCTCACACCAATATTTGAGTCTAGAGCCTTTGCATTGAGGGCTATCTGAAAACGGCTGTGGCACTGAAGTTGCCTGTGAATGTGGAGTTGGTGGCATGTGAAACCCGCATGTGGAGCATTCGTTTGTGTGGGATGCTCTACCAGGTTCATTCCTAGATAATGCACTCAAAGGGCACTAAGATAGAGTGTGAAAACTGAGTTTCCTTGAGAGCTGCTTGGAAGCCTGATGGTGTGTGAAGTTAGTGAGCCAAATGGAGTTGTTCTCCACAAGAACCACTCGGCTGATCCTTCTTCAATATGCCCTTCACCCAACATGCAGTGTTTCCTTGATTGAATTACCTCTCACACAAATATTTGCGTCTAGAGCCTTTGCATTGAGGCTATCTGAAAACGGCTGTGGCGCTGAAGTTGCCTGTGAATGGGAAGTTGGTGGCATGTGAAACCCGCATGTGGAGCATTCGTATGTGTGGGATGCTCTACCAGGTTCATTCCTAGATAATGCACTCAAAGGGCACTAAGCATAGAGTGTGAAAACTGAGTTTCTTTGAGAGCTGCTTGGAAGCCTGATGGTGTGTGAAGTTAGTGAGCCAAATGGAGTTGTTCTCCCACAAGAACCACTCGGCTGATCCTTCTTCAATATGCCCTTCACCAACATGCAGTGTTTCCTTGATTGAATTAGCTCTCACACCAATATTTGAGTCTAGAGCCTTTGCATTGAGGGCTATCTGAAAACGGCTGTGGCGCTGAAGTTGCCTGTGAATGTGGAGTTGGTGGCATGTGAAACCCGCATGTGGAGCATTCGTTTGTGTGGGATGCTCACCAAGCGTCATTTCAGTCCTAGGCACTCAAAGGGTACTAAGCATAGAGTGTGAAAACTGAGTTTCTTTGAGAGCTGCTTGGAAGCCTGATGGTGTGTGAAGTTAGTGAGCCAATGGAGTTGTTCTCCCACAAGAACCACTCGGCTGATCCTTCTTCAATATGCCCTTCACCAACATGCAGTGTTTCCTTCATTGAATTAGCTCTCACACCAATATTTGCGTCTAGAGCCTTTGCATTGAGGCTATCTGAAAACGGCTGTGCGCTGAAGTTGCCTGAGAATGTGGAGTTGGTGGCATGTGAAACCCGCATGTGGAGCATTCGTTTGTGTGGGATGCTTACCAAGCTTCATTTCAGTACTAGGCACTCAAACGGCAGTAAGCATAGAGTGTGAAAACTGAGTTTCCTTGAGAGCTGGTTGGAAGCCTGATGGTGTGTGAAGTTAGTGAGCCAAATGGAGTTGTTCTCCACAAGAACCACTCGGCTGATCCTTCTTCAATATGCCCTTCACCAGCATGCAGTGTTTCCTTGATTGAATTAGCTCTCACACCAATATTTGCGTCTAGAGCCTTTGCATTGAGGGCTATCTGAAAACGGCTGTGGCGCTGAAGTTGCCTGAGAATGTGGAGTTGGTGGCATGTGAAACCCGCATGTGGAGCATTCGTTTGTGTGGGATGTGTGTGGGATGCTCTACCAGGTTCATTCCTAGATAATGCACTCAAAGGGCACTAAGCATAGAGTGTGAAAACTGAGTTTCCTTGAGAGCTGCTTGGAAGCCTGATGGTGTGTGAAGTTAGTGAGCCAAATGGAGTTGTTCTCCCACAAGAACCACTCGGCTGATCCTTCTTCAATATGCCCTTCACCAACATGCAGTGTTTCCTTGATTGAATTAGCTCTCACACCAATATTTGCGTCTAGAGCCTTTGCATTGAGGGCTTTCTGAAAACGGCTGTGGCGCTGAAGTTGCCTGGGAATGTGGAGTTGGTGGCATGTGAAACCCGCATGTGGAGCATTCGTTTGTGTGGGATGCTCTACTAGGGTCATTCCTAGATAATGCACTCAAAGGGCACTAAGCATAGAGTGTGAAAACTGAGTTTCCTTGAGAGCTGCTTGGAAGCCTGATGGTGTGTGAAGTTAGTGAGCCAAATGGAGTTGTTCTCCCACAAGAACCACTCGGCTGATCCTTCTTCAATATGCCCTTCACCAACATGCAGTGTTTCCTTGATTGAATTAGCTCTCCCACCAATATTTGTGTCTAGAGCCTTTGCATTGAGGGCTGTCTGAAAACGGCTGTGGCGCTGAAGTTGCCTGAGAATGTGGAGTTGGTGGCATGTGATACCCGCATGTGGAGCATTCGTATGTGTGGGATGCTCTACCAGGTTCATTCCTAGATAATGCACTCAAAGGGCACTAAGCATAGAGTGTGAAAACTGAGTTTCCTTGAGAGCTGCTTGGAAGCCTGATGGTGTGTGAAGTTAGTGAGCCAAATGGAGTTGTTCTCCCACAAGAACCACTCGGCTGATCCTTCTTCAATATGCCCTTCACCAACATGCAGTGTTTCCTTGATTGAATTACCTCTCACACCAATATTTGCGTCTAGAGCCTTTGCATTGAGGGCTATCTGAAAACGGCTGTGGCGCTGAAGTTGCCTGTGAATGTGGAGTTGGTAGCATGTGAAACCCGCATGTGGAGCATTCGTATGTGTGGGATGCTCTACCAGGTTCATTCCTAGATAATGCACTCAAAGGGCACTAAGCATAGAGTGTGAAAACTGAGTTTCCTTGAGAGCTGCTTGGAAGCCTGATGGTGTGTGAAGTTAGTGAGCCAAATGGAGTTGTTCTCCCACAAGAACCACTCGGCTGATCCTTCTTCAATATGCCCTTCACCAACATGCAGTGTTTCCTTGATTGAATTAGCTCTCACACCAATATTTGCGTCTAGAGCCTTTGCATTGACGGCTATCTGAAAACGGCTGTGGCGCTGAAGTTGCCTGTGAATGTGGAGTTGGTGGCATGTGAAACCCGCATGTGGAGCATTCGTTTGTGTGGGATGCTCACCAAGCTTCATTTCAGTCCTAGACACTCAAAGGGCACTAAGCATAGAGTGTGAAAACTGAGTTTCTTTGAGAGCTGCTTGGAAGCCTGATGGTGTGTGAAGTTAGTGAGCCAAATGGAGTTGTTCTCCCACAAGAACCACTCGGCTGATCCTTCTTCAATATGCCCTTCACCAACATGCAGTGTTTCCTTGATTGAATTAGCTCTCACAACAATATTTGCGTCTAGAGCCTTTGCATTGAGGGCTATCTGAAAACGGCTGTGGCGCTGAAGTTGCCTGAGAATGTGGAGTTGGTGGCATGTGAAACCCGCATGTGGAGCATTCGTTTGTGTGGGATGCTCTACCAGGTTCATTCCTAGATAATGCACTCAAAGGGCACTAAGCATAGAGTGTGAAAACTGAGTTTTCTTGAGAGCTGCTTGGAAGCCTGATGGTGTGTGAAGTTAGTGAGCCAAATGGAGTTGTTCTCCCACAAGAACCACTCGGCTGATCCTTCTTCAATATGCCCTTCACCAACATGCAGTGTTTCCTTGATTGAATTAGCTCTCACACCAATATTTGCGTCTAGAGCCTTTGCATTGAGGGCTCTCTGAAAACGGCTGTGGCGCTGAAGTTGCCTGAGAATGTGGAGTTGGTGGCATGTGAAACCCGCATGTGGAGCATTCGTATGTGTGGGATGCTCTACCAGGTTCATTCCTAGATAATGCACTCAAAGGGCACTAAGCATAGAGTGTGAAAACTGAGTTTCCTTGAGAGCTGCTTGGAAGCCTGATGGTGTGTGAAGTTAGTGAGCCAAATGGAGTTGTTCTCCCACAAGAACCACTCGGCTGATCCTTCTTCAATATGCCCTTCACCAACATGCAGTGTTTCCTTGATTGAATTAGCTCTCACACCAATATTTGCGTCTAGAGCCTTTGCATTGAGGGCTCTCTGAAAACGGCTGTGGCGCTGAAGTTGCCTGAGAATGTGGAGTTGGTGGCATGTGAAACCCGCATGTGGAGCATTCGTATGTGTGGGATGCTCTACCAGGTTCATTCCTAGATAATGCACTCAAAGGGCACTAAGCATAGAGTGTGAAAACTGAGTTTCCTTGAGAGCTGCTTGGAAGCCTGATGGTGTGTGAAGTTAGTGAGCCAAATGGAGTTGTTCTCCCACAAGAACCACTCGGCTGATCCTTCTTCAATATGCCCTTCACCAACATGCAGTGTTTCCTTGATTGAATTAGCTCTCACACCAATATTTGCGTCTAGAGCCTTTGCATTGAGGGCTATCTGAAAACGGCTGTGGCGCTGAAGTTGCCTGTGAATGTGGAGTTGGTGGTATGTGAAACCCGAATGTG
Organism: Ochotona princeps; assembly: GCF_030435755.1. Lineage (NCBI taxonomy): Eukaryota > Metazoa > Chordata > Mammalia > Lagomorpha > Ochotonidae > Ochotona > Ochotona princeps. The sequence continues at coordinate 20,054 of NW_026701642.1, forward strand.
GAGCATTCGTTTGTGTGGGATGCTCTACCAGGTTCATTCCTAGATAATGCACTCAAAGGGCACTAAGCATAGAGTGTGAAAACTGAGTTTCCTTGAGAGCTGCTTGGAAGCCTGATGGTGTGTGAAGTTAGTGAGCCAAATGGAGTTGTTCTCCCACAAGAACCACTCGGCTGATCCTTCTTCAATATGCCCTTCACCAACATGCAGTGTTTCCTTGATTGAATTAGCTCTCACACCAATATTTGAGTCTAGAACCTTTGCATTGAGGGCTATCTGAAAACGGCTGTGGCGCTGAAGTTGCCTGTGAATGTGGAGTTGGTGGCATGTGAAACCCGCATGTGGAGCATTCGTATGTGTGGGACGCTCTACCAGGTTCATTCCTAGATAATGCACTCAAAGGGCACTAAGCATAGAGTGTGAAAACTGAGTTTCCTTGAGAGCTGCTTGGAAGCCTGATGGTGTGTGAAGTTAGTGAGCCAAATGGAGTTGTTCTCCCACAAGAACCACTCGGCTGATCCTTCTTCAATATGCCCTTCACCAACATGCAGTGTTTCCTTGATTGAATTAGCTCTCACACCAATATTTGCGTCTAGAGCCTTTGCATTGAGGGCTATCTGAAAACGGCTGTGGCGCTGAAGTTGCCTGAGAATGGGGAGTTGGTGGCATGTGAAACCCGCATGTGGAGCATTCGTTTGTGTGGGATGCTCACCAAGCTTCATTTCAGTCCTAGGCACTCAAAGGGCACTAAGCATAGAGTGTGAAAACTGAGTTTCCTTGAGAGCTGCTTGGAAGCCTGATGGTGTGTGAAGTTAGTGAGCCAAATGGAGTTGTTCTCCCACAAGAACCACTCGGCTGATCCTTCTTCAATATGCCCTTCACCAACATGCAGTGTTTCCTTGATTGAATTAGCTCTCACACCAATATTTGAGTCTAGAGCCTTTGCATTGAGGGCTATCTGAAAACGGCTGTGGCGCTGAAGTTGCCTGTGAATGTGGAGTTCGTGGCATGTGAAACCCGCATGTGGAGCATTCGTATGTGTGGGATGCTCTACCAGGTTCATTCCTAGATAATGCACTCAAAGGGCACTAAGATAGAGTGTGAAAACTGAGTTTCCTTGAGAGCTGCTTGGAAGCCTGATGGTGTGTGAAGTTAGTGAGCCAAATGGAGTTGTTCTCCCACAAGAACCACTCGGCTGATCCTTCTTCAATATGCCCTTCACCAACATGCAGTGTTTCCTTGATTGAATTAGCTCTCACACCAATATTTGCGTCTAGAGCCTTTGCATTGAGGCCTATCTGAAAACGGCTGTGGCGCTGAAGTTGCCTGTGAATGTGGAGTTGGTGGCATGTGAAACCCACATGTGGAGCATTCGTATGTGTGGGATGCTCTACCAGGTTCATTCCTAGATAATGCACTCAAAGGGCACTAAGCATAGAGTGTGAAAACTGAGTTTCCTTGAGAGCTGCTTGGAAGCCTGATGGTGTGTGAAGTTAGTGAGCCAAATGGAGTTGTTCTCCCACAAGAACCACTCGGCTGATCCTTCTTCAATATGCCCTTCACCAATATGCAGTGTTTCCTTGATTGAATTAGCTCTCACACCAATATTTGCGTCTAGAGCCTTTGCATTGAGGGCTATCTGAAAACGGCTGTGGCGCTGAAGTTGCCTGTGAATGTTGAGTTGGTGGCATGTGAAACCCGCATGTGGAGCATTCGTTTGTGTGGGATGCTCACCAAGCTTCATTTCAGTCCTAGGCACTCAAAGGGCACTAAGCATAAAGTGTGAAAACTGAGTTTCTTTGAGAGCTGCTTGGAAGCCTGATGGTGTGTGAAGTTAGTGAGCCAAATGGAGTTGTTCTTCCACAAGAACCACTCGGTTGATCCTTCTTCAATATGCCCTTCACCAACATGCAGTGTTTCCTTGATTGAATTAGCTCTCACACCAATATTTGCGTCTAGAGCCTTTGCATTGAGGGCTATCTGAAAACGGCTGTGGCGCTGAAGTTGCCTGAGAATGTGGAGTTGGTGGCATGTGAAACCCGCATGTGGAGCATTCGTTTGTGTGGGATGCTCTACCAGGTTCATTCCTAGATAATGCACTCAAAGGGCACTAAGCATAGAGTGTGAAAACTGAGTTTCCTTGAGAGCTGCTTGGAAGCCTGATGGTGTGTGAAGTTAGTGAGCCAAATGGAGTTGTTCTCCCACAAGAACCACTCGGCTGATCCTTCTTCAATATGCCCTTCACCAACATGCAGTGTTTCCTTGATTGAATTAGGTCTCACACCAATATTTGCGTCTAGAGCCTTTGCATTGAGGGCTATCTGAAAACGGCTGTGGCGCTGAAGTTGCCTGAGAATGTGGAGTTGGTGGCATGTGAAACCCGCATGTGGAGCATTCGTTTGTGTGGGATGCTTACCAAGCTTCATTTCAGTCGTAGGCACTCAAAGGGCACTAAGCATAGAGTGTGAAAACTGAGTTTCTTTGAGAGCTGCTTGGAAGCCTGATGGTGTGTGAAGTTAGTGAGCCAAATGGAGTTGTTCTCCCACAAGAACCACTCGGCTGATCCTTCTTCAATATGCCCTTCACCAACATGCAGTGTTTTCTTGATTGAATTAGCTCTCACACCAATATTTGCGTCTAGAGCCTTTGCATTGAGGGCTATCTGAAAACGGCTGTGGCGCTGAAGTTGCCTGAGAATGTGGAGTTGGTGGCATGTGAAACCCACATGTGGAGCATTCGTTTGTGTGGGATGCTCTACCAGGTTCATTCCTAGATAATGCACTCAAAGGGCACTAAGCATAGAGTGTGAAAACTGAGTTTCTTGGAGAGCTGCTTGGAAGCCTGATGGTGTGTGAAGTTAGTGAGCCAAATGGAGTTGTTCTCCCACAAGAACCACTCGGCTGATCCTTCTTCAATATGCCCTTCACCAACATGCAGTGTTTCCTTGATTGAATTAGCTCTCACACCAATATTTGCGTCTAGAGCCTTTGCATTGAGGGCTATCTGAAAACGGCTGTGGCGCTGAAGTTGCCTGTGAATGTGGAGTTGGTGGTATGTGAAACCCGCATGTGGAGCATTCGTTTGTGTGGGATGCTCTACCAGGTTCATTCCTAGATAATGCACTCAAAGGGCACTAAGCATAGAGTGTGAAAACTGAGTTTCCTTGAGAGCTGCTTGGAAGCCTGATGGTGTGTGAAGTTAGTGAGCCAAATGGAGTTGTTCTCCCACAAGAACCACTCGGCTGATCCTTCTTCAATATGCCCTTCACCAACATGCAGTGTTTCCTTGATTGAATTAGCTCTCACACCAATATTTGAGTCTAGAGCCTTTGCATTGAGGGCTATCTGAAAACGGCTGTGGCGCTGAAGTTGCCTGTGAATGTGGAGTTGGTGGCATGTGAAACCCGCATGTGGAGCATTCGTATGTGTGGGATGCTCTACCAGGTTCATTCCTAGATAATGCACTCAAAGGGCACTAAGCATAGAGTGTGAAAACTGAGTTTCCTTGAGAGCTGCTTGGAAGCCTGATGGTGTGTGAAGTTAGTGAGCCAAATGGAGTTGTTCTCCCACAAGAACCACTCGGCTGATCCTTCTTCAATATGCCCTTCACCAACATGCAGTGTTTCCTTGATTGAATTAGCTCTCACACCAATATTTGAGTCTAGAGCCTTTGCATTGAGGGCTATCTGAAAACGGCTGTGGCGCTGAAGTTGCCTGTGAATGTGGAGGTGGTGGCATGTGAAACCCGCATGTGGAGCATTCGTTTGTGTGGGATGCTCACCAAGCTTCATTTCAGTCCTAGGCACTCAAAGGGCACTAAGCATAGAGTGTGAAAACTGAGTTTCCTTGAGAGCTGCTTGGAAGCCTGATGGTGTCTGAAGTTAGTGAGCCAAATGGAGTTGTTCTCCCACAAGAACCACTCGGCTGATCCTTCTTCAATATGCCCTTCACCAACATGCAGTGTTTCCTTGATTGAATTAGCTCTCACACCAATATTTGCGTCTAGAGCCTTTGCATTGAGGCCTATCTGAAAACGGCTGTGGCGCTGAAGTTGCCTGTGAATGTGGAGTTGGTGGCATGTGAAACCCGCACGTGGAGCATTCGTATGTGTGGGATGCTCTACCAGGTTCATTCCTAGATAATGCACTCAAAGGACACTAAGCATAGAGTGTGAAAACTGAGTTTCCTTGAGAGCTGCTTGGAAGCCTGATGGTGTGTGAAGTTAGTGAGCCAAATGGAGTTGTTCTCCCACAAGAACCACTCGGCTGATCCTTCTTCAATATGCCCTTCACCAACATGCAGTGTTTCCTTGATTGAATTAGCTCTCACACCAATATTTGCGTCTAGAGCCTTTGCATTGAGGGCTATCTGAAAACGGCTGTGGCGCTGAAGTTGCCTGTGAATGTTGAGTTGGTGGCATGTGAAACCCGCATGTGGAGCATTCGTTTGTGTGGCATGCTCACCAAGCTTCATTTTAGTCCTAGGCACTCAAAGGGCACTAAGCATAAAGTGTGAAAACTGAGTTTCTTTGAGAGCTGCTTGGAAGCCTGATGGTGTGTGAAGTTAGTGAGCCAAATGGAGTTGTTCTCCCACAAGAACCACTCGGTTGATCCTTCTTCAATATGCCCTTCACCAACATGCAGTGTTTCCTTGATTGAATTAGCTCTCACACCAATATTTGCGTCTAGAGCCTTTGCATTGAGGCCTATCTGAAAACGGCTGTGGCGCTGAAGTTGCCTGAGAATGTGGAGTTGGTGGCATGTGAAACCCGCATGTGGAGCATTCGTTTGTGTGGGATGCTCTACCAGGTTCATTCCTAGATAATGCACTCAAAGGGCACTAAGCATAGAGTGTGGGGGGAAAAAACTGAGTTTCCTTGAGAGCTGCTTGGAAGCCTGATGGTGTGTGAAGTTAGTGAGCCAAATGGAGTTGTTCTCCCACAAGAACCACTCGGCTGATCCTTCTTCAATATGCCCTTCACTAACATGCAGTGTTTCCTTGATTGAATTAGCTCTCACACCAATATTTGCGTCTAGAGCCTTTGCATTGAGGGCTATCTGAAAACGGCTGTGGCGCTGAAGTTGCCTGAGAATGTGGAGTTGGTGGCATGTGAAACCCGCATGTGGAGCATTCGTTTGTGTGGGATGCTTACCAAGCTTCATTTCAGTCCTAGGCACTCAAAGGGCACTAAGCATAGAGTGTGAAAACTGAGTTTCTTTGAGAGCTGCTTGGAAGCCTGATGGTGTGTGAAGTTAGTGAGCCAAATGGAGTTGTTCTCCCACAAGAACCACTCGGCTGATCCTTCTTCAATATGCCCTTCACCAACATGCAGTGTTTCCTTGATTGAATTAGCTCTCACACCAATATTTGCGTCTAGAGCCTTTGCATTGAGGCTATCTGAAAACGGCTGTGGCGCTGAAGTTGCCTGAGAATGTGGAGTTGGTGGCATGTGAAACCCGCATGTGGAGCATTCGTATGTGTGGGATGCTCTACCAGGTTCATTCCTAGATAATGCACTCAAAGGGCACTAAGCATAGAGTGTGAAAACTGAGTTTCCTTGAGAGCTGCTTGGAAGCCTGATGGTGTGTGAAGTTAGTGAGCCAAATGGAGTTGTTCTCCCACAAGAACCACTCGGCTCATCCTTCTTCAATATGCCCTGCACCAACATGCAGTGTTTCCTTGATTGAATTAGCTCTCCCACCAATATTTGCGTCTAGAGCCTTTGCATTGAGGCCTATCTGAAAACGGCTGTGGCGCTTAAGTTGCCTGTGAATGTGGAGTTGGTGGCATGTGAAACCCGCATGTGGAGCATTCGTTTGTGTGGGATGCTCTACTATGGTCATTCCTAGATAATGCACTCAAAGGGCACTAAGCATAGAGTGTGAAAACTGAGTTTCCTTGAGAGCTGCTTGGAAGCCTGATGGTGTGTGAAGTTAGTGAGCCAAATGGAGTTGTTCTCCCACAAGAACCACTCGGCTGATCCTTCTTCAATATGCCCTTCACCAACATGCAGTGTTTCCTTGATTGAATTAGCTCTCACACCAATATTTGAGTCTAGAGCCTTTGCATTGAGGGCTATCTGAAAACGGCTGTGGCGCTGAAGTTGCCCGTGAATGTGGAGTTGGTGGCATGTGAAACCCGCATGTGGAGCATTCGTTTGTGTGGGATGCTCTACCAGGTTCATTCCTAGATAATGCACTCAAAGGGCACTAAGCATAGAGTGTGAAAAACTGAGTTTCCTTGAGAGCTGCTTGGAAGCCTGATGGTGTGTGAAGTTAGTGAGCCAAATGGAGTTGTTCTCCCACAAGAACCACTCGGCTGATCCTTCTTCAATATGCCCTTCACCAACATGCAGTGTTTCCTTGATTGAATTAGCTCTCACACCAATATTTGAGTCTAGAGCCTTTGCATTGAGGGCTATCTGAAAACGGCTGTGGCGCTGAAGTTGCCTGTGAATGTGGAGTTGGTGGCATGTGAAACCCGCATGTGGAGCATTCGTTTGTGTGGGATGCTCACCAAGCTTCATTTCAGTCCTAGGCACTCAAAGGGCACTAAGCATAGAGTGTGAAAACTGAGTTTCCTTGAGAGCTGCTTGGAAGCCTGATGGTGTGTGAAGTTAGTGAGCCAAATGGAGTTGTTCTCCCACAAGAACCACTCGGCTGATCCTTCTTCAATATGCCCTGCACCAACATGCAGTGTTTCCTTGATTGAATTAGCTCTCACACCAATATTTGAGTCTAGAGCCTTTGCATTGAGGCCTATCTGAAAACGGCTGTGGCGCTGAAGTTGCCTGTGAATGTGGAGTTGGTGGCATGTGAAACCCGCATGTGGAGCATTCGTATGTGTGGGATGCTCTACCAGGTTCATTCCTAGATAATGCACTCAAAGGGCACTAAGCATAGAGTGTGAAAACTGAGTTTCCTTGAGAGCTGCTTGGAAGCCTGATGGTGTGTGAAGTTAGTGAGCCAAATGGAGTTGTTCTCCACAAGAACCACTCGGCTGATCCTTCTTCAATATGCCCTTCACCAACATGCAGTGTTTCCTTGATTGAATTAGCTCTCACACCAATATTTGCGTCTAGAGCCTTTGCATTGAGGGCTATCTGAAAACGGCTGTGGCGCTGAAGTTGCCTGTGAATGTTGAGTTGGTGGCATGTGAAACCCGCATGTGGAGCATTCGTTTGTGTGGGATGCTCACCAAGCTTCATTTCAGTCCTAGGCACTCAAAGGGCACTAAGCATAAAGTGTGAAAACTGAGTTTCTTTGAGAGCTGCTTGGAAGCCTGATGGTGTGTGAAGTTAGTGAGCCAAATGGAGTTGTTCTCCCACAAGAACCACTCGGTTGATCCTTCTTCAATATGCCCTTCACCAACATGCAGTGTTTCCTTGATTGAATTAGCTCTCACACCAATATTTGCGTCTAGAGCCTTTGCATTGAGGGCTATCTGAAAACGGCTGTGGCGCTGAAGTTGTCTGAGAATGTGGAGTTGGTGGCATGTGAAACCCGCATGTGGAGCATTCGTTTGTGTGGGATGCTCTACCAGGTTCATTCCTAGATAATGCACTCAAAGGGCACTAAGCATAGAGTGTGAAAACTGAGTTTCCTTGAGAGCTGCTTGGAAGCCTGATGGTGTGTGAAGTTAGTGAGCCAAATGGAGTTGTTCTCCCACAAGAACCACTCGGCTGATCCTTCTTCAATATGCCCTTCACCAACATGCAGTGTTTCCTTGATTGAATTAGCTCTCACACCAATATTTGCGTCTAGAGCCTTTGCATTGAGGGCTATCTGAAAACGGCTGTGGCGCTGAAGTTGCCTGAGAATGTGGAGTTGGTGGCATGTGAAACCCGCATGTGGAGCATTCGTTTGTGTGGGATGCTCTACCAGGTTCATTCCTAGATAATGCACTCAAAGGGCACTAAGCATAGAGTGTGAAAACTGAGTTTCCTTGAGAGCTGCTTGGAAGCCTGATGGTGTGTGAAGTTAGTGAGCCAAATGAAGTTGTTCTCCCACAAGAATCACTCGGCTGATCCTTCTTCAATATGCCCTTCACCAACATGCAGTGTTTCTTTGATTGAATTAGCTCTCACACCAATATTTGCGTCTAGAGCCTTTGCATTGAGGGCTATCTGAAAACGGCTGTGGCGCTGAAGTTGCCTGTGAATGTGGAGTTGGTGGCATGTGAAACCCGTATGTGGAGCATTCGTTTGTGTGGGATGCTCACCAAGCTTCATTTCAGTCCTAGGCACTCAAAGGGCACTAAGCATAGAGTGTGAAAACTGAGTTTCTTTGAGAGCTGCTTGGAAGCCTGATGGTGTGTGAAGTTAGTGAGCCAAATGGAGTTGTTCTCCCACAAGAACCACTCGGCTGATCCTTCTTCAATATGCCCTTCACCAACATGCAGTGTTTTCCTTGATTGAATTAGCTCTCACACCAATATTTGCGTCTAGAGCCTTTGCATTGAGGGCTATCTGAAAACGGCTGTGGCGCTGAAGTTGCCTGTGAATGTGGAGTTGGTGGCATGTGAAACCCGCATGTGGAGCATTCGTATGTGTGAGATGCTCTACCAGGTTCATTCCTAGATAATGCACTCAAAGGGCACTAAGCATAGAGTGTGAAAACTGAGTTTCCTTGAGAGCTGCTTGGAAGCCTGATGGTGTGTGAAGTTAGTGAGCCAAATGGAGTTGTTCTCCCACAAGAACCACTCGGCTGATCCTTCTTCAATATGCCCTTCACCAACATGCAGTGTTTCCTTGATTGAATTAGCTCTCACACCAATATTTGCGTCTAGAGCCTTTGCATTGAGGGCTATCTGAAAACGGCTGTGGCGCTGAAGTTGCCTGAGAATGTGGAGTTGGTGGCATGTGAAACCCGCATGTGGAGCATTCGTTTGTGTGGGATGCTCACCAAGCTTCATTTCAGTCCTAGGCACTCAAAGGGCACTAAGCATAGAGTGTGAAAACTGAGTTTCTTTGAGAGCTGCTATGATGGTGTGTGAAGTTAGTGAGCCAAATGGAGTTGTTCTCCCACAAGAACCACTCGGCTGATCCTTCTTCAATATGCCCTTCACCAACATGCAGTGTTTCCTTGATTGAATTAGCTCTCACACCAATATTTGCGTCTAGAGCCTTTGCATTGAGGGCTATCTGAAAACGGCTGTGGCGCTGAAGTTGAGTGTGAATGGGGAGTTGGTGGCATGTGAAACCCGCATGTGGAGCATTCGTATGTGTGGGATGCTCTACCAGGTTCATTCCTAGATAATGCACTCAAAGGGCACTAAGCATAGAGTGTGAAAACTGAGTTTCCTTGAGAGCTGCTTGGAAGCCTGATGGTGTGTGAAGTTAGTGAGCCAAATGGAGTTGTTCTCCCACAAGAACCACTCGGCTGATCCTTCTTCAATATGCCCTTCACCAACATGCAGTGTTTCCTTGATTGAATTAGCTCGCACACCAATATTTGCGTCTAGAGCCTTTGCATTGAGGGCTATCTGAAAACGGCTGTGGCGCTGAAGTTGCCTGAGAATGTGGAGTTGGTGGCATGTGAAACCCGCATGTGGAGCATTCGTTTGTGTGGGATGCTCTACCAAGCTTCATTTCAGTCCTAGGCACTCAAAGGGCACTAAGCATAGAGTGTGAAAACTGAGTTTCTTTGAGAGCTGCTTGGAAGCCTGATGGTGTGTGAAGTTAGTGAGCCAAATGGAGTTGTTCTCCCACAAGAACCACTCGGCTGATCCTTCTTCAATATGCCCTTCACCAACATGCAGTGTTTCCTTGATTGAATTAGCTCGCACACCAATATTTGCGTCTAGAGCCTTTGCATTGAGGGCTATCTGAAAACGGCTGTGGCGCTTAAGTTGCCTGTGAATGTGGAGTTGGTGGCATGTGAAACCCGCATGTGGAGCATTCGTTTGTGTGGGATGCTCACCAAGCTTCATTTCAGTCCTAGGCACTCAAAGGGCACTAAGCATAGAGTGTGAAAACTGAGTTTCTTTGAGAGCTGCTTGGAAGCCTGATGGTGTGTGAAGTTAGTGAGCCAAATGGAGTTGTTCTCCCACAAGAACCACTCGGTTGATCCTTCTTCAATATGCCCTTCACCAACATGCAGTGTTTCCTTGATTGAATTAGCTCTCACACCAATATTTGCGTCTAGAGCCTTTGCATTGAGGGCTATCTGAAAACGGCTGTGGCGCTGAAGTTGCCTGAGAATGTGGAGTTGGTGGCATGTGAAACCCGCATGTGGAGCATTCGTTTGTGTGGGATGCTCTACCAGGTTCATTCCTAGATAATGCACTCAAAGGGCACTAAGCATAGAGTGTGAAAACTGAGTTTCCTTGAGAGCTGCTTGGAATCCTGATGGTGTGTGAAGTTAGTGAGCCAAATGGAGTTGTTCTCCCACAAGAACCACTCGGCTGATCCTTCTTCAATATGCCCTTCACCAACATGCAGTGTTTCCTTGATTGAATTAGCTCTCACACCAATATTAGCGTCTAGAGCCTTTGCATTGAGGGCTATCTGAAAACGGCTGTGGCGCTGAAGTTGCCTGAGAATGTGGAGTTGGTGGCATGTGAAACCCGCATGTGGAGCATTCGTTTGTGTGGGATGCTTACCAAGCTTCATTTCAGTCGTAGGCACTCAAAGGGCACTAAGCATAGAGTGTGAAAACTGAGTTTCTTTGAGAGCTGCTTGGAAGCCTGATGGTGTGTGAAGTTAGTGAGCCAAATGGAGTTGTTCTCATACAAGAACCACTCGACTGATCCTTCTTCAATATGCCCTTCACCAACATGCAGTGTTTCCTTGATTGAATTAGCTCTCACACCAATATTTGCGTCTAGAGCCTTTGCATTGAGGGCTATCTGAAAACGGCTGTGGCGCTGAAGTTGCCTGTGAATGTGGAGTTGGTGGCATGTGAAACCCGAATGTGGAGCATTCATTTGTGTGGGATGCTCTACCAGGTTCATTCCTAGATAATGCACTCAAAGGGCACTAAGCATAGAGTGTGAAAACTGAGTTTCCTTGAGAGCTGCTTGGAAGCCTGATGGTGTGTGAAGTTAGTGAGCCAAATGGAGTTGTTCTCCCACAAGAATCACTCGGCTGATCCTTCTTCAATATGCCCTTCACCAACATGCAGTGTTTCCTTGATTGAATTAGCTCTCACACCAATATTTGCGTCTAGAGCCTTTGCATTGAGGGCTATCTGAAAACGGCTGTGGCGCTGAAGTTGCCTGAGAATGTGGAGTTGGTGGCATGTGAAACCTGCATGTGGAGCATTCGTATGTGTGGGATGCTCTACCAGGTTCATTCCTAGATAATGCACTCAAAGGGCACTAAGCATAAAGTGTGAAAACTGAGTTTCCTTGAGAGCTGCTTGGAAGCCTGATGGTGTGTGAAGTTAGTGAGCCAAATGGAGTTGTTCTCCCACAAGAACCACTCGGCTGATCCTTCTTCAATATGCCCTTCACCAACATGCAGTGTTTCCTTGATTGAATTAGCTCTCACACCAATATTTGCGTCTAGAGCCTTTGCATTGAGGCCTATCTGAAAACGGCTGTGGCGCTTAAGTTGCCTGTGAATGTGGAGTTGGTGGCATGTGAAACCCGCATGTGGAGCATTCGTATGTGTGGGATGCTCTACTAGGGTCACTCCTAGATAAAGCACTCAAAGGGCACTAAGCATAGAGTGTGAAAACTGAGTTTCCTTGAGAGCTGCTTGGAAGCCTGATGGTGTGTGAAGTTAGTGAGCCAAATGGAGTTGTTCTCCCACAAGAACCACTCGGCTGATGCTTCTTCAACATGCCCTTCACCAACATGCAGTGTTTTCTTGATTGAATTAGCTCTCACACCAATATTTGCATCTAGAGCCTTTGCATTGAGGGCTATCTGAAAACGGCTGTGGCGCTGAAGTTGCCTGAGAATGTGGAGTTGGTGGCATGTGAAACCCGCATGTGGAGCATTCGTTTGTGTGGGATGCTCTACCAGGTTCATTCCTAGATAATGCACTCAAAGGGCACTAAGCATAGAGTGTGAAAACTGAGTTTCTTTGAGAGCTGCTTGGAAGCCTGATGGTGTGTGAAGTTAGTGAGCCAAATGGAGTTGTTCTCCCACAAGAACCACTCGGCTGATCCTTCTTCAATATGCCCTTCACCAACATGCAGTGTTTCCTTGATTGAATTAGCTCTCACACCAATATTTGCGTCTAGAGCCTTTGCATTGAGGGCTATCTGAAAACGGCTGTGGCGCTGAGGTTGCCTGTGAATGTGGAGTTGGTGGCATGTGAAACCCGAATGTGGAGCATTCGTTTGTGTGGGATGCTCTACCAGGTTCATTCCTAGATAATGCACTCAAAGGGCACTAAGCATAGAGTGTGAAAACTGAGTTTCCTTGAGAGCTGCTTGGAAGCCTGATGGTGTGTGAAGTTAGTGAGCCAAATGGAGTTGTTCTCCCACAAGAACCACTCGGCTGATCCTTCTTCAATATGCCCTTCACCAACATGCAGTGTTTCCTTGATTGAATTAGCTCTCACACCAATATTTGCGTCTAGAGCCTTTGCATTGAGGGCTATCTGTAAACGGCTGTGGCGCTGAAGTTGCCTGTGAATGTGGAGTTGGTGGCATGTGAAACCCGCATGTGGAGCATTTGTTTGTGTGGGATGCTCACCAAGCTTCATTTCAGTCCTAGGCACTCAAAGGGTACTAAGCATAGAGTGTGAAAATTGAGTTTCTTTGAGAGCTGCTTGGAAGCCTGATGGTGTGTGAAGTTAGTGAGCCAACTGGAGTTGTTCTCCCACAAGAACCACTCGGCTGATCCTCCTTCAATATGCCCTTCACCAACACGCAGTGTTTCCTTGATTGAATTAGCTCTCACACCAATATTTGAGTCTAGAGCCTTTGCATTGAGGGCTATCTGAAAACGGCTGTGGCGCTGAAGTTGCCTGTGAATGTGGAGTTGGTGGCATGTGAAACCCGCATGTGGAGCATTCGTATGTGTGAGATGCTCTACCAGGTTCATTCCTAGATAATGCACTCAAAGGGCACTAAGCATAGAGTGTGAAAACTGAGTTTCCTTGAGAGCTGCTTGGAAGCCTGATGGTGTGTGAAGTTAGTGAGCCAAATGGAGTTGTTCTCCCACAAGAACCACTCGGCTGATCCTTCTTCAATATGCCCTTCACCAACATGCAGTGTTTCCTTGATTGAATTAGCTCTCACACCAATATTTGCGTCTAGAGCCTTTGCATTGAGGGCTATCTGAAAACGGCTGTGGCGCTGAAGTTGCCTGAGAATGTGGAGTTGGTGGCATGTGAAACCCGCATGTGGAGCATTCGTTTGTGTGGGATGCTCACCAAGCTTCATTTCAGTCCTAGGCACTCAAAGGGCACTAAGCATAGAGTGTGAAAACTGAGTTTCCTTGAGAGCTGCTTGGAAGCCTGATGGTGTGTGAAGTTAGTGAGCCAAATGGAGTTGTTCTCCCACAAGAACCACTCGGCTGATCCTTCTTCAATATGCCCTTCACCAACATGCAGTGTTTCCTTGATTGAATTAGCTCTCACACCAATATTTGCGTCTAGAGCCTTTGCATTGAGGGCTATCTGAAAACGGCTGTGGCGCTGAAGTTGCCTGTGAATGTGGAGTTGGTGGCATGTGAAACCCGCATGTGGAGCATTCGTTTGTGTGCGATGCTCTACCAGGTTCATTCCTAGATAATGCACTCAAAGGGCACTAAGCATAGAGTGTGAAAACTGAGTTTCCTTGAGAGCTGCTTGGAAGCCTGATGGTGTGTGAAGTTAGTGAGCCAAATGGAGTTGTTCTCCCACAAGAACCACTCGGCTGATCCTTCTTCAATATGCCCTTCACCAACATGCAGTGTTTCCTTGATTGAATTAGCTCTCACACCAATATTTGCGTCTAGAGCCTTTGCATTGAGGGCTATCTGAAAACGGCTGTGGCGCTGAAGTTGCCTGTGAATGTGGAGTTGGTGGCATGTGAAACCCGCATGTGGAGCATTCGTTTGTGTGGGATGCTCTACCAGGTTCATTCCTAGATAATGCACTCAAAGGGCACTAAGCATAGAGTGTGAAAACTGAGTTTCCTTGAGAGCTGCTTGGAAGCCTGATGGTGTGTGAAGTTAGTGAGCCAAATGGAGTTGTTCTCCCACAAGAACCACTCGGCTGATCCTTCTTCAATATGCCCTTCACCAACATGCAGTGTTTCCTTGATTGAATTAGCTCTCACACCAATATTTGCGTCTAGAGCCTTTGCATTGAGGGCTATCTGAAAACGGCTGTGGCGCTGAAGTTGCCTGTGAATGTGGAGTTGGTGGCATGTGAAACCCGCATGTGGAGCATTCGTATGTGTGGGATGCTCTACCAGGTTCATTCCTAGATAATGCACTCAAAGGGCACTAAGCATAGAGTGTGAAAACTGAGTTTCCTTGAGAGCTGCTTGGAAGCCTGATGGTGTGTGAAGTTAGTGAGCCAAATGGAGTTGTTCTCCCACAAGAACCACTCGGCTAATCCTTCTTCAATATGCCCTTCACCAACATGCAGTGTTTCCTTGATTGAATTAGCTCTCACACCAATATTTGCGTCTAGAGCCTTTGCATTGAGGGCTATCTGAAAACGGCTGTGGCGCTGAAGTTGCCTGAGAATGTGGAGTTGGTGGCATGTGAAACCCGCATGTGGAGCATTCGTTTGTGTGGGATGCTCACCTAGCTTCATTTCAGTCCTAGGCACTCAAAGGGCACTAAGCATAGAGTGTGAAAACTGAGTTTCCTTGAGATCTGCTTGGAAGCCTGATGGTGTGTGAAGTTAGTGAGCCAACTGGAGTTGTTCTCCCACAAGAACCACTCGGCTGATCCTTCTTCAATATGCCTTTCACCAACATGCAGTGTTTCCTTGATTGAATTAGCTCTCACACCAATATTTGCGTCTAGAGCCTTTGCATTGAGGGCTATCTGAAAACGGCTGTGGCGCTGAAGTTGCCTGAGAATGTGGAGTTGGTGGCATGTGAAACCCGCATGTGGAGCATTCGTATGTGTGGGATGCTCTACCAGGTTCATTCCTAGATAATGCACTCAAAGGGCACTAAGCATAGAGTGTGAAAACTGAGTTTCCTTGAGAGCTGCTTGGAAGCCTGATGGTGTGTGAAGTTAGTGAGCCAAATGGAGTTGCTCTCCCACAAGAACCACTCGGCTGATCCTTCTTCAATATGCCCTTCACCAACATGCAGTGTTTCCTTGATTGAATTAGCTCTCACACCAATATTTGCGTCTAGAGCCTTTGCATTGAGGGCTATCTGAAAATGGCTGTGGCGCTGAAGTTGCCTGTGAATGTGGAGTTGGTGGCATGTGAAACCCGCATGTGGAGCATTCGTTTGTGTGGGATGCTCTACCAGGTTCATTCCTAGATAATGCACTCAAAGGGCACTAAGCATAGAGTGTGAAAACTGAGTTTCCTTGAGAGCTGCTTGGAAGCCTGATGGTGTGTGAAGTTAGTGAGCCAAATGGAGTTGTTCTCCCACAAGAACCACTCGGCTGATCCTTCTTCAATATGCCCTTCACCAACATGCAGTGTTTCCTTGATTGAATTAGCTCTCACACCAATATTTGCGTCTAGAGCCTTTGCATTGAGGGCTATCTGAAAACGGCTGTGGCGCTGAAGTTGCCTGTGAATGTGGAGTTGGTGGCATGTGAAACCCGCATGTGGAGCATTCGTTTGTGTGGGATGCTCACCAAGCTTCATTTCAGTCCTAGGCACTCAAAGGGCACTAAGCATAGAGTGTGAAAACTGAGTTTCTTTGAGAGCTGCTTGGAAGCCTGATGGTGTGTGAAGTTAGTGAGCCAAATGGAGTTGTTCTCCCACAAGAACCACTCGGCTGATCCTTCTTCAATATGCCCTTCACCAACATGCAGTGTTTCCTTGATTGAATTAGCTCTCGCACCAATATTTGCGTCTAGAGCCTTTGCATTGAGGGCTATCTGAAAACGGCTGTGGCGCTGAAGTTGCCTGTGAATGTGGAGTTGGTGGCATGTGAAACCCGCATGTGGAGCATTCCTTTGTGTGGGATGCTCTACCAGGTTCATTCCTAGATAATGTACTCAAAGGGCACTAAGCATAGAGTGTGAAAACTGAGTTTCCTTGAGAGCTGCTTGGAAGCCTGATGGTGTGTGAAGTTAGTGAGCCAAATGGAGTTGTTCTCCCACAAGAACCACTCGGCTGATCCTTCTTCAATATGCCCTTCACCAACATGCAGTGTTTCCTTGATTGAATTAGCTCTCACACCAATATTTGCGTCTAGAGCCTTTGCATTGAGGGCTATCTGAAAACGGCTGTGGCGCTGAAGTTGCCTGAGAATGTGGAGTTGGTGGCATGGGAAACCCGCATGTGGAGCATTCGTTTGTGTGGGATGCTCACCAAGCTTCATTTCAGTCCTAGGCACTCAAAGGGCACTAAGCCTAGAGTGTGAAAACTGAGTTTCCTTGAGAGCTGCTTGGAAGTCTGATGGTGTGTGAAGTTAGTGAGCCAAATGGAGTTGTTCTCCCACAAGAACCACTCGGCTGATCCTTCTTCAATATGCCCTTCACCAACATGCAGTGTTTCCTTGATTGAATTAGCTCTCACACCAATATTTGCGTCTAGAGCCTTTGCATTGAGGGCTATCTGAAAACGGCTGTGGCGCTGAAGTTGCCTGAGAATGTGGAGTTGGTGGCATGTGAAACCCGCATGTGGAGCATTCGTTTGTGTGGGATGCTCTACCAGGTTCATTCCTAGATAATGCACTCAAAGGGCACTAAGCATAGAGTGTGAAAACTGAGTTTCCTTGAGAGCTGCTTGGAAGCCTGATGGTGTGTGAAGTTAGTGAGCCAAATGGAGTTGTTCTCCCACAAGAACCACTCGGCTGATCCTTCTTCAATATGCCCTTCACCAACATGCAGTGTTTCCTTGATTGAATTAGCTCTCGCACCAATATTTGCGTCTAGAGCCTTTGCATTGAGGGCTATCTGAAAACGGCTGTGGCGCTGAAGTTGCCTGAGAATGTGGAGTTGGTGGCATGTGAAACCCGCATGTGGAGCATTCGTTTGTGTGGGATGCTCACCAAGCTTCATTTCAGTCCTAGGCACTCAAAGGGCACTAAGCATAGAGTGTGAAAACTGAGTTTCTTTGAGAGCTGCTTGGAAGCCTGATGGTGTGTGAAGTTAGTGAGCCAAATGGAGTTGTTCTCCCACAAGAACCACTCAGCTGATCCTTCTTCAATATGCCCTTCACCAACATGCAGTGTTTCCTTGATTGAATTAGCTCTCACACCAATATTTGCGTCTAGAGCCTTTGCATTGAGGGCTATCTGAAAACGGCTGTGGCGCTGAAGTTGTCTGAGAATGTGGAGTTGGTGGCATGTGAAACCCGCATGTGGAGCATTCGTTTGTGTGGGATGCTCTACCAGGTTCATTCCTAGATAATGCACTCAAAGGGCACTAAGCATAGAGTGTGAAAACTGAGTTTCCTTGAGAGCTGCTTGGAAGCCTGATGGTGTGTGAAGTTAGTGAGCCAAATGGAGTTGTTCTCCCACAAGAACCACTCGGCTGATCCTTCTTCAATATGCCCTTCACCAACATGCAGTGTTTCCTTGATTGAATTAGCTCTCACACCAATATTTGCGTCTAGAGCCTTTGCATTGAGGGCTATCTGAAAACGGCTGTGGCGCTGAAGTTGCCTGTGAATGTGGAGTTGGTGGCATGTGAAACCCGCATGTGGAGCATTCGTTTGTGTGGGATGCTCACCAAGCTTCATTTCAGTCCTAGGCACTCAAAGGGCACTAAGCATAGAGTGTGAAAACTGAGTTTCTTTGAGAGCTGCTTGGAAGCCTGATGGTGTGTGAAGTTAGTGAGCCAAATGGAGTTGTTCTCCCACAAGAACCATTCGGCTGATCCTTCTTCAATATGCCCTTCACCAACATGCAGTGTTTCCTTGATTGAAATAGCTCTCACACCAATATTTGCGTCTAGAGCCTTTGCATTGAGGGCTATCTGAAAACGGCTGTGGCGCTGAAGTTGACTGTGAATGTGGAGTTGGTGGCATGTGAAACCCGAATGTGGAGCATTCGTTTGTGTGGGATGCTCTACCAGGTTCATTCCTAGATAATGCACTCAAAGGGCACTAAGCATAGAGTGTGAAAACTGAGTTTCCTTGAGAGCTGCTTGGAAGCCTGATGGTGTGTGAAGTTAGTGAGCCAAATGGAGTTGTTCTCCCACAAGAACCACTCGGCTGATCCTTCTTCAATATGCCCTTCACCAACATGCAGTGTTTCCTTGATTGAATTAGCTCTCACACCAATATTTGCGTCTAGAGCCTTTGCATTGAGGGCTATCTGAAAACGGCTGTGGCGCTGAAGTTGCCTGAGAATGTGGAGTTGGTGGCATGTGAAACCCGCATGTGGAGCATTCGTTTGTGTGGGATGCTCACCAAGCTTCATTTCAGTCCTAGGCACTCAAAGGGCACTAAGCATAGAGTGTGAAAACTGAGTTTCCTTGAGAGCTGCTTGGAAGCCTGATGGTGTGTGAAGTTAGTGAGCCAAATGGAGTTGTTCTCCCACAAGAACCACTTGGCTGATCCTTCTTCAATATGCCCTTCACCAACATGCAGTGTTTCCTTGATTGAATTAGCTCTCACACAAATATTTGCGTCTAGAGCCTTTGCATTGAGGGCTATCTGAAAACGGCTGTGGCGCTGAAGTTGACTGTGAATGTGGAGTTGGTGGCATGTGAAACCCGCATGTGGAGCATTCGTTTGTGTGGGATGCTCTACCAGGTTCATTCCTAGATAATGCACTCAAAGGGCACTAAGATAGAGTGTGAAAACTGAGTTTCCTTGAGAGCTGCTTGGAAGCCTGATGGTGTGTGAAGTTAGTGAGCCAAATGGAGTTGTTCTCCCACAAGAACCACTCGGCTGATCCTTCTTCAATATGCCCTTCACCAACATGCAGTGTTTCCTTGATTGAATTAGCTCTCACACCAATATTTGCGTCTAGAGCCTTTGCATTGAGGGCTATCTGAAAACGGCTGTGGCGCTGAAGTTGCCTGTGAATGTGGAGTTGGTGGCAGGTGAAACCCGCATGTGGAGCATTCGTATGTGTGGGATGCTCTACCAGGTTCATTCCTAGATAATGCACTCAAAGGGCACTAAGCATAGAGTGTGAAAACTGAGTTTCCTTGAGAGCTGCTTGGAAGCCTGATGGTGTGTGAAGTTAGTGAGCCAAATGGAGTTGTTCTCCCACAAGAACCACTCGGCTGATCCTTCTTCAATATGCCCTTCACCAACATGCAGTGTTTCCTTGATTGAATTAGCTCTCACACCAATATTTGCGTCTAGAGCCTTTGCATTGAGGGCTATCTGAAAACGGCTGTGGCGCTGAAGTTGCCTGAGAATGTGGAGTTGGTGGCATGTGAAACCCGCATGTGGAGCATTCGTTTGTGTGGGATGCTCACCAAGCTTCATTTCAGTCCTAGGCACTCAAAGGGCACTAAGCATAGAGTGTGAAAACTGAGTTTCTTTGAGAGCTGCTTGGAAGCCTGATGGTGTGTGAAGTTAGTGAGCCAAATGGAGTTGTTCTCCCACAAGAACCACTCAGCTGATCCTTCTTCAATATGCCCTTCACCAACATGCAGTGTTTCCTTGATTGAATTAGCTCTCACACCAATATTTGCGTCTAGAGCCTTTGCATTGAGGGCTATCTGAAAACGGCTGTGGCGCTGAAGTTGTCTGAGAATGTGGAGTTGGTGGCATGTGAAACCCGCATGTGGAGCATTCGTTTGTGTGGGATGCTCTACCAGGTTCATTCCTAGATAATGCACTCAAAGGGCACTAAGCATAGAGTGTGAAAACTGAGTTTCCTTGAGAGCTGCTTGGAAGCCTGATGGTGTGTGAAGTTAGTGAGCCAAATGGAGTTGTTCTCCCACAAGAACCACTCGGCTGATCCTTCTTCAATATGCCCTTCACCAACATGCAGTGTTTCGTTGATTGAATTAGCTCTCGCACCAATATTTGCGTCTAGAGCCTTTGCATTGAGGGCTATCTGAAAACGGCTGTGGCGCTGAAGTTGCCTGTGAATGTGGAGTTGGTGGCATGTGAAACCCGCATGTGGAGCATTCGTTTGTGTGGGATGCTCACCAAGCTTCATTTCAGTCCTAGGCACTCAAAGGGCACTAAGCCTAGAGTGTGAAAACTGAGTTTCCTTGAGAGCTGCTTGGAAGTCTGATGGTGTGTGAAGTTAGTGAGCCAAATGGAGTTGTTCTCCCACAAGAACCACTCGGCTGATCCTTCTTCAATATGCCCTTCACCAACATGCAGTGTTTCCTTGATTGAATTAGCTCTCACACCAATATTTGCGTCTAGAGCCTTTGCATTGAGGGCTATCTGAAAACGGCTGTGGCGCTGAAGTTGTCTGAGAATGTGGAGTTGGTGGCATGTGAAACCCGCATGTGGAGCATTCGTTTGTGTGGGATGCTCTACCAGGTTCATTCCTAGATAATGCACTCAAAGGGCACTAAGCATAGAGTGTGAAAACTGAGTTTCCTTGAGAGCTGCTTGGAAGCCTGATGGTGTGTGAAGTTAGTGAGCCAAATGGAGTTGTTCTCCCACAAGAACCACTCGGCTGATCCTTCTTCAATATGCCCTTCACCAACATGCAGTGTTTCCTTGATTGAATTAGCTCTCACACAAATATTTGCGTCTAGAGCCTTTGCATTGAGGGCTATCTGAAAACGGCTGTGGCGCTGAAGTTGCCTGTGAATGTGGAGTTGGTGGCATGTGAAACCCGCATGTGGAGCATTCGTTTGTGTGGGATGCTCACCAAGCTTCATTTCAGTCCTAGGCACTCAAAGGGCACTAAGCATAGAGTGTGAAAACTGAGTTTCTTTGAGAGCTGCTTGGAAGCCTGATGGTGTGTGAAGTTAGTGAGCCAAATGGAGTTGTTCTCCCACAAGAACCACTCGGCTGATCCTTCTTCAATATGCCCTTCACCAACATGCAGTGTTTCCTTCATTGAATTAGCTCTCACACCAATATTTGCGTCTAGAGCCTTTGCATTGAGGGCTATCTGAAAACGGCTGTGGCGCTGAAGTTGCCTGTGAATGTGGAGTTGGTGGCATGTGAAACCCGAATGTGGAGCATTCGTATGTGTGGGATGCTCTACCAGGTTCATTCCTAGATAATGCACTCAAAGGGCACTAAGCATAGAGTGTGAAAACTGAGTTTCCTTGAGAGCTGCTTGGAAGCCTGATGGTGTGTGAAGTTAGTGAGCCAAATGGAGTTGTTCTCCCACAAGAACCACTCGGCTGATCCTTCTTCAATATGCCCTTCACCAACATGCAGTGTTTCCTTGATTGAATTAGCTCTCACAAAAATATTTGCGTCTAGAGCCTTTGCATTGAGGGCTATCTGAAAACGGCTGTGGCGCTGAAGTTGCCTGAGAAGGTGGAGTTGGTGGCATGTGAAACCCGCATGTGGAGCATTCGTTTGTGTGGGATGCTCACCAAGCTTCATTTCAGTCCTAGGCACTCAAAGGGCACTAAGCATAGAGTGTGAAAACTGAGTTTCCTTGAGAGCTGCTTGGAAGCCTGATGGTGTGTGAAGTTAGTGAGCCAAATGGAGTTGTTCTCCCACAAGAACCACTCGGCTGATCCTTCTTCAATATGCCCTTCACCAACATGCAGTGTTTCGTTGATTGAATTAGCTCTCACACAAATATTTGCGTCTAGAGCCTTTGCATTGAGGGCTATCTGAAAACGGCTGTGGCGCTGAAGTTGCCTGTGAATGTGGAGTTGGTGGCATGTGAAACCCGCATGTGGAGCATTCGTTTGTGTGGAATGCTCTACCAGGTTCATTCCTAGATAATGCACTCAAAGGGCACTAAGATAGAGTGTGAAAGCTGTGTTTCCTTGAGAGCTGCTTGGAAGCCTGATGGTGTGTGAAGTTAGTGAGCCAAATGGAGTTGTTCTCCCACAAGAACCACTCGGCTGATCCTTCTTCAATATGCCCTTCACCAACATGCAGTGTTTCCTTGATTGAATTAGCTCTCACACCAATATTTGCGTCTAGAGCCTTTGCATTGAGGGCTATCTGAAAACGGCTGTGGCGCTGAAGTTGCATGTGAATGTGGAGTTGGTGGCATGTGAAACCCGCATGTGGAGCATTCGTATGTGTGGGATGCTCTACCAGGTTCATTCCTAGATAATGCACTCAAAGGGCACTAAGCATAGAGTGTGAAAACTGAGTTTCCTTGAGAGCTGCTTGGAAGCCTGATGGTGTGTGAAGTTAGTGAGCCAAATGGAGTTGTTCTCCCACAAGAACCACTCGGCTGATCCTTCTTCAATATGCCCTTCACCAACATGCAGTGTTTCCTTGATTGAATTAGCTCTCACACCAATATTTGCGTCTAGAGCCTTTGCATTGAGGGCTATCTGAAAACGGCTGTGGCGCTGAAGTTGCCTGAGAATGTGGAGTTGGTGGCATGTGAAACCCGCATGTGGAGCATTCGTTTGTGTGGGATGCTCACCAAGCTTCATTTCAGTCCTAGGCACTCAAAGGGCACTAAGCATAGAGTGTGAAAACTGAGTTTCTTTGAGAGCTGCTTGGAAGCCTGATGGTGTGTGAAGTTAGTGAGCCAAATGGAGTTGTTCTCCCACAAGAACCACTCAGCTGATCCTTCTTCAATATTCCCTTCACCAACATACAGTGTTTCCTTGATTGAATTAGCTCTCACACCAATATTTGCGTCTAGAGCCTTTGCATTGAGGGCTATCTGAAAACGGCTGTGGCGCTGAAGTTGTCTGAGAATGTGGAGTTGGTGGCATGTGAAACCCGCATGTGGAGCATTCGTTTGTGTGGGATGCTCTACCAGGTTCATTCCTAGATAATGCATTCAAAGGGCACTAAGCATAGAGTGTGAAAACTGAGTTTCCTTGAGAGCTGCTTGGAAGCCTGATGGTGTGTGAAGTTAGTGAGCCAAATGGAGTTGTTCTCACACAAGAACCACTCGGCTGATCCTTCTTCAATATGCCCTTCACCAACATGCAGTGTTTCCTTGATTGAATTAGCTCTCACACCAATATTTGCGTCTAGAGCCTTTGCATTGAGGGCTATCTGAAAACGGCTGTGGCGCTGAAGTTGCCTGAGAATGTGGAGTTGGTGGCATGTGAAACCCGCATGTGGAGCATTCGTTTGTGTGGGATGCTCACCAAGCTTCATTTCAGTCCTAGGCACTCAAAGGGCACTAAGCATAGAGTGTGAAAACTGAGTTTCTTTGAGAGCTGCTTGGAAGCCTGATGGTGTGTGAAGTTAGTGAGCCAAATGGAGTTGTTCTCCCACAAGAACCACTCGGCTGATCCTTCTTCAATATGCCCTTCACCAACATGCAGTGTTTCCTTGATTGAATTAGCTCTCACACCAATATTTGCGTCTAGAGCCTTTGCATTGAGGGCTATCTGAAAACGGCTGTGGCGCTGAAGTTGCCTGTGAATGTGGAGTTGGTGGCATGTGAAACCCGCATGTGGAGCATTCGTTTGTGTGGGATGCTCTACCAGGTTCATTCCTAGATAATGCACTCAAAGGGCACTAAGCATAGAGTGTGAAAACTGAGTTTCCTTGAGAGCTGCTTGGAAGCCTGATGGTGTGTGAAGTTAGTGAGCCAAATGGAGTTGTTCTCCCACAAGAACCACTCGGCTGATCCTTCTTCAATATGCCCTTCACCAACATGCAGTGTTTCCTTGATTGAATTAGCTCTCACACCAATATTTGAGTCTAGAGCCTTTGCATTGTGGGCTATCTGAAAACGGCTGTGGCGCTGAAGTTGCCTGTGAATGTGGAGTTGGTGGCATGTGAAACCCGAATGTGGAGCATTCGTATGTGTGGGATGCTCTACCAGGTTCATTCCTAGATAATGCACTCAAAGGGCACTAAGCATAGAGTGTGAAAACTGAGTTTCCTTGAGAGCTGCTTGGAAGCCTGATGGTGTGTGAAGTTAGTGAGCCAAATGGAGTTGTTCTCCCACAAGAACCACTCGGCTGATCCTTGTTCAATATGCCCTGCACCAACATGCAGTGTTTCCTTGATTGAATTAGCTCTCACACCAATATTTGCGTCTAGAGCCTTTGCATTGAGGGCTATCTGAAAACGGCTGTGGCGCTGAAGTTGCCTGAGAATGTGGAGTTGGTGGCATGTGAAACCCGCATGTGGAGCATTCGTTTGTGTGGGATGCTCACCAAGCTTCATTTCAGTCCTAGGCACTCAAAGGGCACTAAGCATAGAGTGTGAAAACTGAGTTTCCTTGAGAGCTGCTTGGAAGCCTGATGGTGTGTGAAGTTAGTGAGCCAAATGGAGTTGTTCTCCCACAAGAACCACTCGGCTGATCCTTCTTCAATATGCCCTTCACCAACATGCAGTGTT
This sequence comes from Ochotona princeps, assembly GCF_030435755.1. Classification (NCBI taxonomy): domain Eukaryota; kingdom Metazoa; phylum Chordata; class Mammalia; order Lagomorpha; family Ochotonidae; genus Ochotona; species Ochotona princeps. The sequence continues at coordinate 44,474 of NW_026701642.1, forward strand.
TCCTTGATTGAATTAGCTCTCACACCAATATTTGCGTCTAGAGCCTTTGCATTGAGGGCTATCTGAAAACGGCTGTGGCGCTGAAGTTGCCTGTGAATGTGGAGTTGGTGGCATGTGGAACCCGCATGTGGAGCATTCGTTTGTGTGGGATGCTCTACCAGGTTCATTCCTAGATAATGCACTCAAAGGGCACTAAGATAGAGTGTGAAAACTGAGTTTCCTTGAGAGCTGCTTGGAAGCCTGATGGTGTGTGAAGTTAGTGAGCCAAATGGAGTTGTTCTCCCACAAGAACCACTCGGCTGATCCTTCTTCAATATGCCCTGCACCAACATGCAGTGTTTCCTTGATTGAATTAGCTCTCACACCAATATTTGCGTCTAGAGCCTTTGCATTGAGGGCTATCTGAAAACGGCTGTGGCGCTGAAGTTGCCTGAGAATGTGGAGTTGGTGGCATGTGAAACCCGCATGTGGAGCATTCGTTTGTGTGGGATGCTCACCAAGCTTCATTTCAGTCCTAGGCACTCAAAGGGCACTAAGATAGAGTGTGAAAACTGAGTTTCTTTGAGAGCTGCTTGGAAGCCTGATGGTGTGTGAAGTTAGTGAGCCAAATGGAGTTGTTCTCCCACAAGAACCACTCGGCTGATCCTTCTTCAATATGCCCTTCACCAACATGCAGTGTTTCCTTGATTGAATTAGCTCTCACACCAATATTTGCGTCTAGAGCCTTTGCATTGAGGGCTATCTGAAAACGGCTGTGGCGCTGAAGTTGCCTGAGAATGTGGAGTTGGTGGCATGTGAAACCCGCATGTGGAGCATTCGTTTGTGTGGGATGCTCACCAAGCTTCATTTCAGTCCTAGGCACTA
>NW_026701643.1:0-25994 GCF_030435755.1 Ochotona princeps
AAACTCAGTTTTCACAACTCTATGCTTAGTGCCCTTTGAGTGCCTAGGACTGAAATGAAGCTTGGTGAGCATCCCACACAAACGAATGCTCCACATGCGGGTTTCACATGCCAACAACTCCACATTCACAGGCAACTGCAGCGCCACAGCCGTTTTCAGATAGTCCTCAATGCAAAGGCTCGAGACGCAAATATTTGTGTGAGAGCTAATTCAATCTAGGAAACACTGCATGTTGGTGAAGGGCATATTGAAGAAGGATCAGCCGAGTGGCTCTTGTGGGAGAACAACTCCATTTGGCTCGCTAACTTCACACACCATCAGGCTTCCAAGCAGCTCTCAAGGAAACTCAGTTTTCACACGTTATGCTTAGTGCCCTTTGAGTGCATTATTTAGGAATGAACCTGGTAGAGCATCCCACACAAACGAATGCTCCACATGCGGGTTTCACATGCCACCAACTCCACATTCACAGGCAACTTCAGCGCCACAGCCGTTTTCAGATAGCCCTCAATGCAAAGAGGCTCTAGACGGAAATATTGGTGTGAGAGCTAATTCAATCAAGGAAACACTGCATGTTGGTGAAGGGCATATTGAAGAAGGATCAGCCGAGTGGTTCTGTGGGGAGAACAACTCCATTTGGCTCACTAACTTCACACACAATCAGGCTTCCAAGCAGCTCTCAAGGAAACTCAGTTTTCACACTCTATGCTTAGTGCCCTTTGAGTGCCTAGGACTTAAATGAAGCTTGGTGAGCATCCAACACAAACGAATGCTCACATGCGGGTTTCACATGCCACCAACTCCACATTCACAGGCAACTTCAGCGCACAGCGTTTTCAGATAGCCCTCAATGCAAAGGCTCGAGACGCAAATATTGGTGTGAGAGCTAATTCAATCAAGGAAACACTGCATGTTGGTGTAGGGCATATTGAAGAAGGATCAGCCGAGTGGTTCTTGTGGGAGAACAACTCCATTTGGCTCACTAACTTCACACACCATCAGGCTTCCAAGCAGCTCTCAAGGAAACTCAGTTTTCACACTCTATGCTTAGTGCCCTTTGAGTGCCTAGGACTGAAATGAAGCTTGGTGAGCATCCCACACAAACGAATGCTCCACATGCGGGTTTCACATGCCACCAACTCCACATTCACAGGCAACTGCAGCGCCACAGCGTTTTCAGATAGCCCTCAATGCAAAGGCTCTAGATGCAAATATTGGTGTGAGAGCTAATTCAATCAAGGAAACCCCGCATGTTGGTGAAGGGCATATTGAAGAAGGATCAGCTGAGTGGATCTTGTGGGAGAACAACTCCATTTGGCTCACTAACTTCACACACCATCAGGCTTCCAAGCAGCTCTCAAGGAAACTCAGTTTTCACACTCTATGCTTAGTGCCCTTTGAGTGCATTATCTAGTAATGAAACTGGTAGAGCATCCCACACAAACGAATGCTCCACATGCGGGTTTCACATGCAACAACTCCACATTCACAGGCAACTTCAGCGCCACAGCCGTTTTCAGATAGCCCTCAATGCAAAGGCTCTAGACGCAAATATTGGTGTGAGAGCTAATTCAATCAAGGAAACACTGCATGTTGGTGAAGGGCATATTGAAGAAGGATCAGCCGAGTGGTCTTGTGGGAGACAACTCCATTTGGCTCACTAACTTCACACACATCAGGCTTCCAAGCAGCTCTCAAGGAGAACTCAGTTTTCACACTCTATGCTTAGGGCCCTTTGAGTGCCTAGGACTGAAATGAAGCTTGGTGAGCATCCACACAAACGAATGCTCCACATGCGGGTTTCACATGCCACCAACTCCACATTCACAGGCAACTTCAGCGCACAGCCGTTTTCAGATAGCCCTCAATGCAAAGAGCTCGAGACGCAAATATTGGTGTGAGAGCTAATTCAATCAAGGAAACACTGCATGTTGGTGAAGGGCATATTGAAGAAGGATCAGCTGAGTGGTTCTTGTGGGAGAACAACTCCATTTGGCTCACTAACTTCACACACCATCAGGCTTCCAAGCAGCTCTCAAGGAAACTCAGTTTTCACACTCTATGCTTAGTGCCCTTTGAGTGCATTATCTAGGAATGAACCTGGTAGAGCATCCCACACAAACGAATGCTCCACATGCGGGTTTCACATGCCACCAACTCCACATTCACAGGCAACTTCAGCGCCACAGCCGTTTTCAGATAGCCCTCAATGCAAAGGCTCGAGACGCAGATATTGGTGTGAGAGCTAATTCAATCAAGGAAACACTGCATGTTGGTGAAGGGCATATTGAAGAAGGATCAGCTGAGTGGTTCTTGTGGGAGAACAACTCCATTTGGCTCACTAACTTCACACACCATCAGGCTTCCAAGCAGCTCTCAAGGAAACTCAGTTTTTCACACTCTATGCTTAGTGCCCTTTGAGTGCATTATCTAGGAATGAACCTGGTAGAGCATCCCACACAAACGAATGCTCCACATGCGGGTTTCACATGCCACCAACTCCACATTCACAGGCAACTTCAGCGCCACAGCCGTTTTCAGATAGCCTCAATGCAAAGGCTCGAGACGCAAATATTGGTGTGAGAGCTAATTCAATCAAGGAAACACTGCATGTTGGTGAAGGGCATATTGAAGAAGGATCAGCCGAGTGGTTCTTGTGGAGAACAACTCCATTTGCTCACTAACTTCACACACCATCAGGCTTCAAGCAGCTCTCAAGGAAACTCAGTTTTCACACTCTATGCTTAGTGCCCTTTGAGTGCCTAGGACTGAAATGAAGCTTGGTGAGCATCCACACAAACGAATGCTCCACATGCGGGTTTCACATGCCAACAACTCCACATTCACAGGCAACTTCAGCGCCACAGCCGTTTTCAGATAGCCCTCAATGCAAAGGCTCGAGACGCAAATATTGGTGTGAGAGCTAATTCAATCAAGGAAACACTGCATGTTGGTGAAGGGCATATTGAAGAAGGATCAGCCGAGTGGCTCTTGTGGGAGAACAACTCCATTTGGCTCGCTAACTTCACACACCATCAGGCTTCCAAGCAGCTCTCAAGGAAACTCAGTTTTCACACTCTATGCTTAGTGCCCTTTGAGTGCATTATCTAGGAATGAACCTGGTAGAGCATCCCACACAAACGAATGCTCCACATGCGGGTTTCACATGCCACCAACTCCACATTCACAGGCAACTTCAGCGCCACAGCCATTTTCAGATAGCCCTCAATGCAAAGGCTCGAGACGCAAATATTGGTGTGCGAGCTAATTCAATCAAGGAAACACTGCATGTTGGTGAAGGGCATATTGAAGAAGGATCAGCCGAGTGGTTCTTGTGGGAGAACAACTCCATTTGGCTCGCTAACTTCACACACCATCAGGCTTCCAAGCAGCTCTCAAGGAAACTCAGTTTTCACAATCTATGCTTAGTGCCCTTTGAGTGCATTATCTAGGAATGAACCTGGTAGAGCATCCCACACAAACGAATGCTCCACATGCGGGTTTCACATGCCACCAACTCCACATTCACAGGCAACTTCAGCGCCACAGCCGTTTTCAGATAGCCCTCAATGCAAAGGCTCGAGACGCAAATATTGGTGTGAGAGCTAATTCAATCTAGGAAACACTGCATGTTGGTGAAGGGCATATTGAAGAAGGATCAGCCGAGTGGCTCTTGTGGGAGAACAACTCCATTTGGCTCACTAACTTCACACACCATCAGGCTTCCAAGCAGCTCTCAAGGAAACTCAGTTTTCACACTCTATGCTTAGTGCCCTTTGAGTGCCCTAGGACTGAAATGAAGCTTGGGTGAGCATCCCACACAAACGAATGCTCCACATGCGGGTTTCACATGCCACCAACTCCACATTCACAGGCAACTCAGCGCCACAGCCGTTTTCAGATAGCCCTCAATGCAAAGGCTCGAGACGCAAATATTGGTGTGAGAGCTAATTCAATCAAGGAAACACTGCATGTTGGTGAAGGGCATATTGAAGAAGGATCAGCCGAGTGGTTCTTGTGGGAGAACAACTCCATTTGGCTCACTAACTTCACACACCATCAGCTTCCAAGGAGCTCTCACGGAAACTCAGTTTTCACACTCTATGCTTAGTGCCCTTTGAGTGCCTAGGACTGAAATGAAGCTTGGTGAGCATCCACACAAACGAATGCTCCACATGCGGGTTTCACATGCCAACAACGCCACATTCACAGGCAACTTCAAGCGCACAGCCATTTTCAGATAGTCCTCAATGCAAAGGCTCTAGACGCAAATATTTGTGTGAGAGCTAATTCAATCTAGGGAAACACTGCATGTTGGGTGAAGGGCATATTGAAGAAGGATCAGCCGAGTGGCTCTTGTGGGAGAACAACTCCATTTGGGCTCGCTAACTTCACACACCATCAGGCTTCCAAGCAGCTCTCAAGGAAACTCAGTTTTTCACACGTTCTGCGTAGTGCCCTTTGATGCATTATTTAGGAATGAACCTGGTAGAGCATCCCACACAAACGAATGCTCCACATGCGGGTTTCACATGCCACCAACTCCACATTCACAGGCAACTTCAGCGCCACAGCCGTTTTCAGATAGCCCTCAATGCAAAGGCTCTAGACGCAAATATTGGTGTGAGAGCTAATTCAATCAAGGAAACACTGCATGTTGGTGAAGGCATATTGAAGAAGGATCAGCCGAGTGGTTCTTGTGGGAGAACAACTCCATTTGGCTCACTAACTTCACACACCATCAGGCTTCCAAGCATCTCTCAAGGAAACTCAGTTTTCACACTCTATGCTTAGTGCCCTTTGAGTGCCTAGGACTGAAATGAAGCTTGGTGAGCATCCCACACAAACGAATGCTCCACATGCGGGTTTCACATTGCCACCAAATCCACATTCACAGGCAACTCAGCGCCACAGCCGTTTTCAGATAGCCCTCAATGCAAAGGCTCGAGACGCAATATTGGTGTGAGAGCTAATTCAATCAAGGAAACACTGCATGGTTGGTGAAGGGCATATTGAAGAAGGATCAGCCGAGTGGTTCTTGTGGGGAGAACAACTCCATTTGGCTCACTAACTTCACACACCATCAGGCTTCCAAGCATCTCTCAAGGAAACTCAGTTTTCACACTCTATGCTTAGTGCCCTTTGAGTGCCTAGGACTGAAATGAAGCTTGGTGAGCATCCCACACAAACGAATGCTCCTCATGCGGGTTTCACATGCCCCAAATCCACATTCACAGGCAAATTCAGCGTCACAGCCGTTTTCAGATAGCCCTCAATGCAAAGGCTCGAGACGCAATATTGGTGTGAGAGCTAATTCAATCAAGGAAACACTGCATGTTGGTGAAGGGCATATTGAAGAAGGATCAGCCGAGTGGTTCTTGTGGGAGAACAACTCCATTTGGCTCACAACTTCACACACCATCAGGCTTCCAAGCAGCTCTCAAGGAAACTCAGTTTTCACACTCTATGCTCAGTGCCCTTTGAGTGCCTAGGACTGAAATGAAGCTTGGTGAGCATTCCCACACAAACGAATGCTCCACATGCGGGTTTCACATGCCACCAACCTCCACATTCACAGGCAACTTCAGCGCACAGCCGTTTTCAGATAGCCCTCAATGCAAAGGCTCGAGACGCAAATATTGGTGTGAGAGCTAATTCAATCAAGGAAAACACTGCATGTTGGTGAAGGGCATATTGAAGAAGATCAGCCGAGTGGTTCTTGTGGAGAACAACTCCATTTGGCTCACTAACTTCACACACCATCAGGCTTCCAAGCAGCTCTCAAGGAAACTCAGTTTTCACACTCTATGCTTAGGGCCCTTTGAGTGCCTAGGACTGAATGAAGCTTGGTGGAGCATCCCACACAAACGAATGCTCCACATGCGGGTTTCACATGCCACCAACTCCACATTCACAGGCAACTTCAGCGCCACAGCCGTTTTCAGATAGCCCTCAATGCAAAGGCTCTAGACGCAAATATTGGTGTGAGAGCTAATTCAATCAAGGAAACACTGCATGTTGGTGAAGGGCATATGAAGAAGGATCAGCCGAGTGGTTCTTGTGGGAGAACAACTCCATTTGGCTCACTAACTTCACACACCATCAGGCTTCCAAGCAGCTCTCAAGGAAACTCAGTTTTCCACACTCTATGCTTAGTGCCCTTTGAGTGCCTAGGACTGAAATGAAGCTTGGTGAGCATCCCACACAACGAATGCTCCACATGCGGGTTTCACATGCCACCAACTCACATTCACAGGCAAATTCAGCGCCACAGCCGTTTTCAGATAGCCCTCAATGCAAAGGCTCGAGACGCAAATATTGGTGTGAGAGCTAATTCAATCAAGGAAACACTGCATGTTGGTGAAGGGCATATTGAAGAAGGATCAGCCGAGTGGGTTCTTGTGGGAGAACAACTCCATTTGGCTCACTAACTTCACACACCATCAGGCTTCCAAGCAGCTCTCAAGGAAACTCAGTTTTCACACTCTATGCTTAGTGCCCTTTGAGTGCATTATCTAGGAATGAACCTGGTAGAGCATCCCACACAAACGAATGCTCCACATGCGGGTTTCACATGCCACCAACTCCACATTCACAGGCAACTTCAGCGCCACAGCCGTTTTCAGATAGCCCTCAATGCAAAGGCTCGAGACGCAAATATTGGTGTGAGAGCTAATTCAATCAAGGAAACACTGCATGTTGGTGAAGGGCAAATTGAAGAAGGATCAGCTGAGTGGTTCTTGTGGGAGAACAACTCCATTTGGCTCACTAACTTCACACACCATCAGGCTTCCAAGCAGCTCTCAAGGAAACTCAGTTTTCACACTCTATGCTTAGTGCCCTTTGAGTGCATTATCTAGGAATGAACCTGGTAGAGCATCCCACACAAACGAATGCTCCACATGCGGGTTTCACATGCCACCAACTCCACATTCACAGGCAACTTCAGCGCCACAGCCGTTTTCAGATAGCCCTCAATGCAAAGGCTCGAGACGCAAATATTGGTGTGAGAGCTAATTCAATCAAGGAAACACTGCATGTTGGTGAAGGGCATATTGAAGAAGGATCAGCCGAGTGGTTCTTGTGGGAGAACAACTCCATTTGGCTCACTAACTTCACACACCATCAGGCTTCCAAGCAGCTCTCAAGGAAACTCAGTTTTCACACTCTATGCTTAGTGCCCTTTGAGTGCCTAGGACTGAAATGAAGCTTGGTGAGCATCCCACACAAACGAATGCTCCACATGCGGGTTTCACATGCCACCAACTCCACATTCACAGGCAACTTCAGCGCCACAGCCGTTTTCAGATAGCCCTCAATGCAAAGGCTCGAGACGCAAATATTGGTGTGAGAGCTAATTCAATCAAGGAAACACTGCATGTTGGTGAAGGGCATATTGAAGAAGGATCAGCCGAGTGGTTCTTGTGGGAGAACAACTCCATTGGGCTCACTAACTTCACACACCATCAGGCTTCCAAGCAGCTCTCAAGGAAACTCAGTTTTCACACTCTATGCTTAGGGCCCTTTGAGTGCCTAGGACTGAAATGAAGCTTGGTGAGCATCCCACACAAACGAATGCTCCACATGCGGGTTTCACATGCCACCAACTCCACATTCACAGGCAACTTCAGGGCCACAGCCGTTTTCAGATAGCCCTCAATGCAAAGGCTCTAGATGCAAATATTGGTGTGAGAGCTAATTCAATCAAGGAAACCCTGCATGTTGGTGAAGGGCATATTGAAGAAGGATCAGCCGAGTGGTTCTTGTGGGAGAACAACTCCATTTGGCTCAATAACTTCACACACCATCAGGCTTCCATGCAGCTCTCAAGGAAACTCAGTTTTCACACTCTATGCTTAGTGCCCTTTGAGTGCCTAGGACTGAAATGAAGCTTGGTGAGCATCCCACACAAACGAATGCTCCACATGCGGGTTTCACATGCCACCAACTCCACATTCACAGGCAACTTCAGCGCCACAGCCGTTTTCAGATAGCCCTCAATGCAAAGGCTCGAGACGCAAATATTGGTGTGAGAGCTAATTCAATCAAGGAAACACTGCATGTTGGTGAAGGGCATATTGAAGAAGGATCAGCCGAGTGGTTCTTGTGGGAGAACAACTCCATTTGGCTCACTAACTTCACACACCATCAGGCTTCCAAGCAGCTCTCAAGGAAACTCAGTTTTCACACGTTATGCTTAGTGCCCTTTGAGTGCCTAGGACTGAAATGAAGCTTGGTGAGCATCCCACACAAACGAATGCTCCACATGCGGGTTTCACATGCCACCAACTCCACATTCACAGGCAACTGCAGCGCCACAGCCGTTTTCAGATAGCCCTCAATGCAAAGGCTCTAGACGCAAATATTGGTGTGAGAGCTAATTCAATCAAGGAAACACTGCATGTTGGTGAAGGGCATATTGAAGAAGGATCAGCTGAGTGGTTCTTGTGGGAGAACAACTCCATTTGGCTCACTAACTTCACACACCATCAGGCTTCCAAGCAGCTCTCAAGGAAACTCAGTTTTCACACTCTATGCTTAGTGCCCTTTGAGTGCCTAGGACTGAAATGAAGCTTGGTGAGCATCCCACACAAACGAATGCTCCACATGCGGGTTTCACATGCCACCAACTCCACATTCACAGGCAACTGCAGCGCCACAGCCGTTTTCAGATAGCCCTCAATGCAAAGGCCCTAGACGCAAATATTGGTGTGAGAGCTAATTCAATCAAGGAAACACTGCATGTTGGTGAAGGGCATATTGAAGAAGGATCAGCTGAGTGGTTCTTGTGGGAGAACAACTCCATTTGGCTCACTAACTTCACACACCATCAGGCTTCCAAGCAGCTCTCAAGGAAACTCAGTTTTCACACTCTATGCTTAGTGCCCTTTGAGTGCATTATCTAGGGATGAACCTGGTAGAGCATCCCACACAAACGAATGCTCCACATGCGGGTTTCACATGCCACCAACTCCACATTCACAGGCAACTTCAGCGCCACAGCCGTTTTCAGATAGCCCTCAATGCAAAGGCTCGAGACGCAAATATTGGTGTGAGAGCTAATTCAATCAAGGAAACACTGCATGTTGGTGAAGGGCATATTGAAGAAGGATCATCCGAGTGGTTCTTGTGGGAGAACAACTCCATTTGGCTCACTAACTTCACACACAATCACGCTTCCAAGCAGCTCTCAAGGAAACTCAGTTTTCACACTCTATGCTTAGTGCCCTTTGAGTGCCTAGGACTTAAATGAAGCTTGGTGAGCATCCCACACAAACGAATGCTCCACATGCGGGTTTCACATGCCACCAACTCCACATTCACAGGCAACTTCAGCGCCACAGCCGTTTTCAGATAGCCCTCAATGCAAAGGCTCTAGACGCAAATATTGGTGTGAGAGCTAATTCAATCAAGGAAACACTGCATGTTGGTGTAGGGCATATTGAAGAAGGATCAGCCGAGTGGTTCTTGTGGGAGAACAACTCCATTTGGCTCACTAACTTCACACACCATCAGGCTTCCAAGCAGCTCTCAAGGAAACTCAGTTTTCACACTCTATGCTTAGTGCCCTTTGAGTGCCTAGGACTGAAATGAAGCTTAGTGAGCATCCCACACAAACGAATGCTCCACATGCGGGTTTCACATGCCACCAACTCCACATTCACAGGCAACTGCAGCGCCACAGCCGTTTTCAGATAGCCCTCAATGCAAAGGCTCGAGACGCAAATATTGGTGTGAGAGCTAATTCAATCAAGGAAACACTGCATGTTGGTGAAGGGCATATTGAAGAAGGATCAGCCGAGTGGTTCTTGTGGGAGAACAACTCCATTTGGCTCAATAATTTCACACACCATCAGGCTTCCAAGCAGCTCTCAAGGATACTCAGTTTTCACACTCTATGCTTAGTGCCCTTTGAGTGCATTATCTTGGAATGAACCTGGTAGAGCATCCCACACAAACGAATGCTCCACATGCGGGTTTCACATGCCACCAACTCCACATTCACAGGCAACTTCAGCGCCACAGCCGTTTTCAGATAGCCCTCAATGCAAAGGCTCGAGACGCAAATATTGGTGTGAGAGCTAATTCAATCAAGGAAACACTGCATGTTGGTGAAGGGCATATTGAAGAAGGATCATCCGAGTGGTTCTTGTGGGAGAACAACTCCATTTGGCTCACTAACTTCACACACAATCAGGCTTCCAAGCAGCTCTCAAGGAAACTCAGTTTTCACACTCTATGCTTAGTGCCCTTTGAGTGCCTAGGACTTAAATGAAGCTTGGTGAGCATCCCACACAAACGAATGCTCCACATGCGGGTTTCACATGCCACCAACTCCACATTCACAGGCAACTTCAGCGCCACAGCCGTTTTCAGATAGCCCTCAATGCAAAGGCTCTAGACGCAAATATTGGTGTGAGAGCTAATTCAATCAAGGAAACACTGCATGTTGGTGTAGGGCATATTGAAGAAGGATCAGCCGAGTGGTTCTTGTGGGAGAACAACTCCATTTGGCTCACTAACTTCACACACCATCAGGCTTCCAAGCAGCTCTCAAGGAAACTCAGTTTTCACACTCTATGCTTAGTGCCCTTTGAGTGCCTAGGACTGAAATGAAGCTTAGTGAGCATCCCACAGAAACGAATGCTCCACATGCGGGTTTCACATGCCACCAACTCCACATTCACAGGCAACTGCAGCGCCACAGCCGTTTTCAGATAGCCCTCAATGCAAAGGCTCTAGATGCAAATATTGGTGTGAGAGCTAATTCAATCAAGGAAACACCGCATGTTGGTGAAGGGCATATTGAAGAAGGATCAGCTGAGTGGATCTTGTGGGAGAACAACTCCATTTGGCTCACTAACTTCACACACCATCAGGCTTCCAAGCAGCTCTCAAGGAAACTCAGTTTTCACACTCTATGCTTAGTGCCCTTTGAGTGCATTATCTAGTAATGAAACTGGTAGAGCATCCCACACAAACGAATGCTCCACATGCGGGTTTCACATGCCACCAACTCCACATTCACAGGCAACTTCAGCGCCACAGCCGTTTTCAGATAGCCCTCAATGCAAAGGCTCTAGACGCAAATATTGGTGTGAGAGCTAATTCAATCAAGGAAACACTGCATGTTGGTGAAGGGCATATTGAAGAAGGATCAGCCGAGTGGTTCTTGTGGGAGAACAACTCCATTTGGCTCACTAACTTCACACACCATCAGGCTTCCAAGCAGCTCTCAAGGAAACTCAGTTTTCACACTCTATGCTTAGGGCCCTTTGAGTGCCTAGGACTGAAATGAAGCTTGGTGAGCATCCCACACAAACGAATGCTCCACATGCGGGTTTCACATGCCACCAACTCCACATTCACAGGCAACATCAGCGCCACAGCCGTTTTCAGATAGCCCTCAATGCAAAGGCTCGAGACGCAAATATTGGTGTGAGAGCTAATTCAATCAAGGAAACACTGCATGTTGGTGAAGGGCATATTGAAGAAGGATCAGCTGAGTGGTTCTTGTGGGAGAACAACTCCATTTGGCTCAATAACTTCACACACCATCAGGCTTCCAAGCAGCTCTCAAGGAAACTCAGTTTTCACACTCTATGCTTAGTGCCCTTTGAGTGCATTATCTAGGAATGAACCTGGTAGAGCATCCCACACAAACGAATGCTCCACATGCGGGTTTCACATGCCACCAACTCCACATTCACAGGCAACTTCAGCGCCACAGCCGTTTTCAGATAGCCCTCAATGCAAAGGCTCGAGACGCAAATATTGGTGTGAGAGCTAATTCAATCAAGGAAACACTGCATGTTGGTGAAGGGCATATTGAAGAAGGATCAGCTGAGTGGTTCTTGTGGGAGAACAACTCCATTTGGCTCACTAACTTCACACACCATCAGGCTTCCAAGCAGCTCTCAAGGAAACTCAGTTTTCACACTCTATGCTTAGTGCCCTTTGAGTGCATTATCTAGGAATGAACCTGGTAGAGCATCCCACACAAACGAATGCTCCACATGCGGGTTTCACATGCCACCAACTCCACATTCACAGGCAACTTCAGCGCCACAGCCGTTTTCAGATAGCCCTCAATGCAAAGGCTCGAGACGCAAATATTGGTGTGAGAGCTAATTCAATCAAGGAAACACTGCATGTTGGTGAAGGGCATATTGAAGAAGGATCAGCCGAGTGGTTCTTGTGGGAGAACAACTCCATTTGGCTCACTAACTTCACACACCATCAGGCTTCCAAGCAGCTCTCAAGGAAACTCAGTTTTCACACTCTATGCTTAGTGCCCTTTGAGTGCCTAGGACTGAAATGAAGCTTGGTGAGCATCCCACACAAACGAATGCTCCACATGCGGGTTTCACATGCCAACAACTCCACATTCACAGGCAACTTCAGCGCCACAGCCGTTTTCAGATAGCCCTCAATGCAAAGGCTCGAGACGCAAATATTGGTGTGAGAGCTAATTCAATCAAGGAAACACTGCATGTTGGTGAAGGGCATATTGAAGAAGGATCAGCCGAGTGGCTCTTGTGGGAGAACAACTCCATTTGGCTCACTAACTTCACACACCATCAGGCTTCCAAGCAGCTCTCAAGGAAACTCAGTTTTCACACTCTATGCTTAGTGCCCTTTGAGTGCATTATCTAGGAATGAACCTGGTAGAGCATCCCACACAAACGAATGCTCCACATGCGGGTTTCACATGCCACCAACTCCACATTCACAGGCAACTTCAGGGCCACAGCCGTTTTCAGATAGCCCTCAATGCAAAGGCTCTAGATGCAAATATTGGTGTGAGAGCTAATTCAATCAAGGAAACACTGCATGTTGGTGAAGGGCATATTGAAGAAGGATCAGCCGAGTGGTTCTTGTGGGAGAACAACTCCATTTGGCTCACTAACTTCACACACCATCAGGCTTCCAAGCATCTCTCAAGGAAACTCAGTTTTCACACTCTATGCTTAGTGCCCTTTGAGTGCCTAGGACTGAAATGAAGCTTGGTGAGCATCCCACACAAACGAATGCTCCACATGCGGGTTTCACATGCCACCAAATCCACATTCACAGGCAACTTCAGCGCCACAGCCGTTTTCAGATAGCCCTCAATGCAAAGGCTCGAGACGCAAATATTGGTGTGAGAGCTAATTCAATCAAGGAAACACTGCATGTTGGTGAAGGGCATATTGAAGAAGGATCAGCCGAGTGGTTCTTGTGGGAGAACAACTCCATTTGGCTCACTAACTTCACACACCATCAGGCTTCCAAGCAGCTCTCAAGGAAACTCAGTTTTCACACTCTATGCTCAGTGCCCTTTGAGTGCCTAGGACTGAAATGAAGCTTGGTGAGCATCCCACACAAACGAATGCTCCACATGCGGGTTTCACATGCCACCAACTCCACATTCACAGGCAACTTCAGCGCCACAGCCGTTTTCAGATAGCCCTCAATGCAAAGGCTCGAGACGCAAATATTGGTGTGAGAGCTAATTCAATCAAGGAAACACTGCATGTTGGTGAAGGGCATATTGAAGAAGGATCAGCCGAGTGGTTCTTGTGGGAGAACAACTCCATTTGGCTCACTAACTTCACACACCATCAGGCTTCCAAGCAGCTCTCAAGGAAACTCAGTTTTCACAATCTATGCTTAGGGCCCTTTGAGTGCCTAGGACTGAAATGAAGCTTGGTGAGCATCCCACACAAACGAATGCTCCACATGCGGGTTTCACATGCCACCAACTCCACATTCACAGGCAACTTCAGCGCCACAGCCGTTTTCAGATAGCCCTCAATGCAAAGGCTCGAGACGCAAATATTGGTGTGAGAGCTAATTCAATCAAGGAAACACTGCATGTTGGTGAAGGGCATATTGAAGAAGGATCAGCCGAGTGGTTCTTGTGGGAGAACAACTCCATTTGGCTCACTAACTTCACACACCATCAGGCTTCCAAGCAGCTCTCAAGGAAACTCAGTTTTCACACTCTATGCTTAGTGCCCTTTGAGTGCCTAGGACTGAAATGAAGCTTGGTGAGCATCCCACACAAACGAATGCTCCACATGCGGGTTTCACATGCCACCAACTCCACATTCACAGGCAAATTCAGCGCCACAGCCGTTTTCAGATAGCCCTCAATGCAAAGGCTCGAGACGCAAATATTGGTGTGAGAGCTAATTCAATCAAGGAAACACTGCATGTTGGTGAAGGGCATATTGAAGAAGGATCAGCTGAGTGGTTCTTGTGGGAGAACAACTCCATTTGGCTCACTAACTTCACACACCATCAGGCTTCCAAGCAGCTCTCAAGGAAACTCAGTTTTCACACTCTATGCTTAGTGCCCTTTGAGTGCATTATCTAGGAATGAACCTGGTAGAGCATCCCACACAAACGAATGCTCCACATGCGGGTTTCACATGCCACCAACTCCACATTCACAGGCAACTTCAGCGCCACAGCCGTTTTCAGATAGCCCTCAATGCAAAGGCTCGAGACGCAAATATTGGTGTGAGAGCTAATTCAATCAAGGAAACACTGCATGTTGGTGAAGGGCATATTGAAGAAGGATCAGCTGAGTGGTTCTTGTGGGAGAACAACTCCATTTGGCTCACTAACTTCACACACCATCAGGCTTCCAAGCAGCTCTCAAGGAAACTCAGTTTTCACACTCTATGCTTAGTGCCCTTTGAGTGCATTATCTAGGAATGAACCTGGTAGAGCATCCCACACAAACGAATGCTCCACATGCGGGTTTCACATGCCACCAACTCCACATTCACAGGCAACTTCAGCGCCACAGCCGTTTTCAGATAGCCCTCAATGCAAAGGCTCGAGACGCAAATATTGGTGTGAGAGCTAATTCAATCAAGGAAACACTGCATGTTGGTGAAGGGCATATTGAAGAAGGATCAGCCGAGTGGTTCTTGTGGGAGAACAACTCCATTTGGCTCACTAACTTCACACACCATCAGGCTTCCAAGCAGCTCTCAAGGAAACTCAGTTTTCACACTCTATGCTTAGTGCCCTTTGAGTGCATTATCTAGGAATGAACCTGGTAGAGCATCCCACACAAACGAATGCTCCACATGCGGGTTTCACATGCCACCAACTCCACATTCACAGGCAACTTCAGCGCTACAGCCGTTTTCAGATAGCCCTCAATGCAAAGGCTCTAGATGCAAATATTGGTGTGAGAGCTAATTCAATCAAGGAAACACTGCATGTTGGTGAAGGGCATATTGAAGAAGGATCAGCCGAGTGGTTCTTGTGGGAGAACAACTCCATTTGGCTCACTAACTTCACACACCATCAGGCTTCCAAGCAGCTCTCAAGGAAACTCAGTTTTCACACTCTATGCTTAGTGCCCTTTGAGTGCCTAGGACTGAAATGAAGCTTGGTGAGCATCCCACACAAACGAATGCTCCACATGCGGGTTTCACATGCCACCAACTCCACATTCACAGGCAACTTCAGCGCCACAGCCATTTTCAGATAGCCCTCAATGCAAAGGCTCTAGACGCAAATATTGGTGTGAGAGCTAATTCAATCAAGGAAACCCTGCATGTTGGTGAAGGGCATATTGAAGAAGGATCAGCCGAGTGGTTCTTGTGGGAGAACAACTCCATTTGGCTCGCTAACTTCACACACCATCAGGCTTCCAAGCAGCTCTCAAGGAAACTCAGTTTTCACAATCTATGCTTAGTGCCCTTTGAGTGCATTATCTAGGAATGAACCTGGTAGAGCATCCCACACAAACGAATGCTCCACATGCGGGTTTCACATGCCACCAACTCCACATTCACAGGCAACTTCAGCGCCACAGCCGTTTTCAGATAGCCCTCAATGCAAAGGCTCGAGACGCAAATATTGGTGTGAGAGCTAATTCAATCAAGGAAACACTGCATGTTGGTGAAGGGCATATTGAAGAAGGATCAGCCGAGTGGTTCTTGTGGGAGAACAACTCCATTTGGCTCACTAACTTCACACACCATCAGGCTTCCAAGCAGCTCTCAAGGAAACTCAGTTTTCACACTCTATGCTTAGTGCCCTTTGAGTGCCTAGGACTGAAATGAAGCTTGGTGAGCATCCCACACAAACGAATGCTCCACATGCGGGTTTCACATGCCACCAACTCCACATTCACAGGCAACTTCAGCGCCACAGCCGTTTTCAGATAGCCCTCAATGCAAAGGCTCGAGACGCAAATATTGGTGTGAGAGCTAATTCAATCAAGGAAACACTGCATGTTGGTGAAGGGCATATTGAAGAAGGATCAGCCGAGTGGTTCTTGTGGGAGAACAACTCCATTTGGCTCACTAACTTCACACACCATCAGGCTTCCAAGCAGCTCTCAAGGAAACTCAGTTTTCACACTCTATGCTTAGTGCCCTTTGAGTGCCTAGGACTGAAATGAAGCTTGGTGAGCATCCCACACAAACGAATGCTCCACATGCGGGTTTCACATGCCACCAACTCCACATTCACAGGCAACTTCAGCGCCACAGCCGTTTTCAGATAGCCCTCAATGCAAAGGCTCGAGACGCAAATATTGGTGTGAGAGCTAATTCAATCAAGGAAACACTGCATGTTGGTGAAGGGCATATTGAAGAAGGATCAGCCGAGTGGTTCTTGTGGGAGAACAACTCCATTGGGCTCACTAACTTCACACACCATCAGGCTTCCAAGCAGCTCTCAAGGAAACTCAGTTTTCACACTCTATGCTTAGGGCCCTTTGAGTGCCTAGGACTGAAATGAAGCTTGGTGAGCATCCCACACAAACGAATGCTCCACATGCGGGTTTCACATGCCACCAACTCCACATTCACAGGCAACTGCAGCGCCACAGCCGTTTTCAGATAGCCCTCAATGCAAAGGCTCTAGACGCAAATATTGGTGTGAGAGCTAATTCAATCAAGGAAACACTGCATGTTGGTGAAGGGCATATTGAAGAAGGATCAGCCGAGTGGTTCTTGTGGGAGAACAACTCCATTTGGCTCACTAACTTCACACACCATCAGGCTTCCAAGCAGCTCTCAAGGAAACTCAGTTTTCACACTCTATGCTTAGTGCCCTTTGAGTGCCTAGGACTGAAATGAAGCTTGGTGAGCATCCCACACAAACGAATGCTCCACATGCGGGTTTCACATGCCACCAACTCCACATTCACAGGCAACTGCAGCGCCACAGCCGTTTTCAGATAGCCCTCAATGCAAAGGCCCTAGACGCAAATATTGGTGTGAGAGCTAATTCAATCAAGGAAACACTGCATGTTGGTGAAGGGCATATTGAAGAAGGATCAGCTGAGTGGTTCTTGTGGGAGAACAACTCCATTTGGCTCACTAACTTCACACACCATCAGGCTTCCAAGCAGCTCTCAAGGAAACTCAGTTTTCACACTCTATGCTTAGTGCCCTTTGAGTGCATTATCTAGGGATGAACCTGGTAGAGCATCCCACACAAACGAATGCTCCACATGCGGGTTTCACATGCCACCAACTCCACATTCACAGGCAACTTCAGCGCCACAGCCGTTTTCAGATAGCCCTCAATGCAAAGGCTCGAGACGCAAATATTGGTGTGAGAGCTAATTCAATCAAGGAAACACTGCATGTTGGTGAAGGGCATATTGAAGAAGGATCATCCGAGTGGTTCTTGTGGGAGAACAACTCCATTTGGCTCACTAACTTCACACACAATCAGGCTTCCAAGCAGCTCTCAAGGAAACTCAGTTTTCACACTCTATGCTTAGTGCCCTTTGAGTGCCTAGGACTTAAATGAAGCTTGGTGAGCATCCCACACAAACGAATGCTCCACATGCGGGTTTCACATGCCACCAACTCCACATTCACAGGCAACTTCAGCGCCACAGCCGTTTTCAGATAGCCCTCAATGCAAAGGCTCTAGACGCAAATATTGGTGTGAGAGCTAATTCAATCAAGGAAACACTGCATGTTGGTGTAGGGCATATTGAAGAAGGATCAGCCGAGTGGTTCTTGTGGGAGAACAACTCCATTTGGCTCACTAACTTCACACACCATCAGGCTTCCAAGCAGCTCTCAAGGAAACTCAGTTTTCACACTCTATGCTTAGTGCCCTTTGAGTGCCTAGGACTGAAATGAAGCTTAGTGAGCATCCCACACAAACGAATGCTCCACATGCGGGTTTCACATGCCACCAACTCCACATTCACAGGCAACTGCAGCGCCACAGCCGTTTTCAGATAGCCCTCAATGCAAAGGCTCTAGATGCAAATATTGGTGTGAGAGCTAATTCAATCAAGGAAACACCGCATGTTGGTGAAGGGCATATTGAAGAAGGATCAGCTGAGTGGATCTTGTGGGAGAACAACTCCATTTGGCTCACTAACTTCACACACCATCAGGCTTCCAAGCAGCTCTCAAGGAAACTCAGTTTTCACACTCTATGCTTAGTGCCCTTTGAGTGCATTATCTAGTAATGAAACTGGTAGAGCATCCCACACAAACGAATGCTCCACATGCGGGTTTCACATGCCACCAACTCCACATTCACAGGCAACTTCAGCGCCACAGCCGTTTTCAGATAGCCCTCAATGCAAAGGCTCTAGACGCAAATATTGGTGTGAGAGCTAATTCAATCAAGGAAACACTGCATGTTGGTGAAGGGCATATTGAAGAAGGATCAGCCGAGTGGTTCTTGTGGGAGAACAACTCCATTTGGCTCACTAACTTCACACACCATCAGGCTTCCAAGCAGCTCTCAAGGAAACTCAGTTTTCACACTCTATGCTTAGGGGCCCTTTGAGTGCCTAGGACTGAATGAAGCTTGGTGAGCATCCCACACAAACGAATGCTCCACATGCGGGTTTCACATGCCACCAACTCCACATTCACAGGCAACATCAGCGCACAGCCGTTTTCAGATAGCCCTCAATGCAAAGGCTCGAGACGCAAATATTGGTGTGAGAGCTAATTCAATCAAGGAAAACACTGCATGTTGGTGAAGGGCATATTGAAGAAGGATCAGCTGAGTGGTTCTTGTGGGAGAACAACTCCATTTGGCTCAATAACCTTCACACACCATCAGGCTTCCAAGCAGCTCTCAAGGAAACTCAGTTTTCACACTCTATGCTTAGTGCCCTTTGAGTGCATTATCTAGGAATGAACCTGGTAGAGCATCACACACAAACGAATGCTCCACATGCGGGTTTCACATGCCACCAACTCCACATTCACAGGCAACTTCAGCGCCACAGCCGTTTTCAGATAGCCCTCAATGCAAAGGCTCGAGACGCAAATATTGGTGTGAGAGCTAATTCAATCAAGGAACACTGCATGTTGGTGAAGGGCATATTGAAGAAGGATCAGCTGAGTGGTTCTTGTGGGAGAACAACTCCATTTGGCTCACTAACTTCACACACCATCAGGCTTCCAAGCAGCTCTCAAGGAAACTCAGTTTTCACACTCTATGCTTAGTGCCCTTTGAGTGCATTATCTAGGAATGAACCTGGTAGAGCATCCCACACAAACGAATGCTCCACATGCGGGTTTCACATGCCACCAACTCCACATTCACAGGCAACTTCAGCGCCACAGCCGTTTCAGATAGCCCTCAATGCAAAGGCTCGAGACGCAAATATTGGTGTGAGAGCTAATTCAATCAAGGAAACACTGCATGTTGGTGAAGGGCATATGGAAGAAGGATCAGCCGAGTGGTTCTTGTGGGAGAACAACTCCATTTGGCTCACTAACTTCACACACCATCAGGCTTCCAAGCAGCTCTCAAGGAAACTCAGTTTTCACACTCTATGCTTAGTGCCCTTTGAGTGCCTAGGACTGAAATGAAGCTTGGTGAGCATCCCACACAAACGAATGCTCCACATGCGGGTTTCACATGCCAACAACTCCACATTCACAGGCAACTTCACCCGCCACAGCCGTTTTCAGATAGCCCTCAATGCAAAGGCTCGAGACGCAAATATTGGTGTGAGAGCTAATTCAATCAAGGAAACACTGCATGTTGGTGAAGGGCATATTGAAGAAGGATCAGCCGAGTGGCTCTTGTGGGAGAACAACTCCATTTGGCTCACTAACTTCACACACCATCAGGCTTCCAAGCAGCTCTCAAGGAAACTCAGTTTTCACACTCTATGCTAGTGCCCTTTGAGTGCAATATCTAGGAATGAACCTGGTAGAGCATCCCACACAAACGAATGCTCCACATGCGGGTTTCACATGCCACCAACTCCACATTCACAGGCAACTTCAGCGCCACAGCCGTTTTCAGATAGCCCTCAATGCAAAGGCTCTAGATGCAAATATTGGTGTGAGAGCTAATTCAATCAAGGAAACACTGCATGTTGGTGAAGGGCATATTGAAGAAGGATCAGCCGAGTGGTTCTTGTGGGAGAACAACTCCATTTGGCTCACCTAACTTCACACACCATCAGGCTTCCAAGCAGCTCTCAAGGAAACTCAGTTTTCACACTCTATGCTTAGTGCCCTTTGAGTGCCTAGGACTGAAATGAAGCTTGGTGAGCATCCCACACAAACGAATGCTCCACATGCGGGTTTCACATGCCACCAACTCCACATTCACAGGCAACTTCAGCGCCACAGCCATTTTCAGATAGCTCTCAATGCAAAGGCTCGAGACGCAAATATTGGTGTGCGAGCTAATTCAATCAAGGAAACACTGCATGTTGGTGAAGGGGCATATTGAAGAAGGATCAGCCGAGTGGTTTCTTGTGGGAGAACAACTCCATTTGGCTCGCTAACTTCACACACCATCAGGCTTCCAAGCAGCTCTCAAGGAAACTCAGTTTTCACAATCTATGCTTAGTGCCCTTTGAGTGCATTATCTAGGAATGAAACCTGGTAGAGCATCCCAACACAAACGAATGCTCCACATGCGGGTTTCACATGCCACCAACTCCACATTCACAGGCAACTTCAGCGCCACAGCCGTTTTCAGATAGCCCTCAATGCAAAGGCTCGAGACGCAAATATGGTGTGAGAGCTAATTCAATCAAGGAAACACTGCATGTTGGTGAAGGGCATATTGAAGAAGGATCAGCCGAGTGGTTCTTGTGGGAGAACAACTCATTTGGCTCACTAACTTCACACACCATCAGGCTTCCAAGGAGCTCTCACGGAAACTCAGTTTTCACACTCTATGCTTAGTGCCCTTTGAGTGCCTAGGACTGAAATGAAGCTTGGTGAGCATCCCACACAAACGAATGCTCCACATGCGGGTTTCACATGCCAACAACTCCACATTCACAGGCAACAATGCCAGGGTCCGTGCAGTAGGTGTAGATGGCACGAAGGTGTGAAGAGAACAGCTCCCCTGCTTGGCAGGGCCCGGGGGAGCTTCCAGCTGTTTGGCAGGGGCCCGGCGGATTTCTCTCTGACCACCTTGATGCAGTCTCACCACCCTTTTGCATGGAAACTCAAGCACCCCACTAAGAATCCTGTAATCTATTGAGGCATTGTTTGCCCCTGTGAGATGGCTTTGGCAAATAATATCAGCTTGAGAGTTAATGTTACTGATAATGTCCTGGTGAGTGGGCCTTTAACTGCACACAGGAGTACAATCAAGCCCATGCTGTTTCCAGACACCTTATTGTGTACCTACCCATTGCCATAAAATCTGCCCTGGACATTTAGCATGCTTTCTGGGAAATGGCTTGATAAGAATTTTACAAACTAATGGAAATGATGGGAGTATGGGTTAAAACTGCCATGACAAAAAATATAGCTACTGGGACCCTAAAAGCTATCTTGTTACTGGGACCCTAAAAGTTATTTTGTTACTGTGACCCTAAGGGCTATCCTGTTACTGGGACCCTAAAGGCTATCCTGCTAAAGCAAAAAATATAGTTACTGTGACCTTAAGGGTTAGCTGTCCTTGCAACTCTTTAGAACATAGAAACTATAGTTGCTTTAGCTGCTTTCATAATTTCTAACTAGAGGAAATATAAGCTGATTTCACTAACATCACAAAGATATACTTTTGATTATTGTTTAATCACTTATGAGATTGTAGAACCTGCAGTTGTAGAGGAACTTAATGTTTGGAACCTTTTGTCTTAGATCTTTGTTTTTTTCTCTTTGATGTATTTCTCCCATTAAGTAATGGATAAGTTGTAGAATAAGAATTGTAGTAAGAGTGTATTACTGAATACGATGTGTTGCCTACTGATAATTTTTTGGCTGCAACGTTGGAATGGATAATGCCCTGTCTTGAGGTGAAACAATTTGTAGATTGTCCTTTGGAAACACTCACTTGTCAATTGCAGAATTGAAACTTAAATGGAGTAAACTTGGCTCATTGCTAATTACAATTCTTTCCGCCGTTTATAACTCTTGCTTTACTTGTTCGGATAACAAACTGTGTGAGCTTGCTGACCTAATGGCCTTTAGTGCCAATGGCCCGTAATCCCCATACACCAAGGACCCCGGATTTACTAACCCATACATAATTCAAGGTAGGGCCTGGTTGTCACAGGTGGCGCCAAGGTTAGAGCCCAGACCTGAGGAGAGCGGATGAAGACTGGCAAACCAAGATAAGGCAAGGAATGTGGGATCCTTCCTCAATCATTTCTCAAGAAGCTGTAAATTGTGCCCCCCTGAAACTATGTCAAAATGCCCCTAAAAGAAAACTTTGTACTGCTTCTGTATAAATAAAGCGGACAGCTTTCCCTCGCAATGTCCACAATCATCAGGAATCCTAGTGGTGCGTCTCGCTTTTCTTTCTCTCTTCTTCTTTCTACGCCTATCTCACGCACCCTTCCCGAGCTCCGAACTCTCGGCTGGAGCTGGACTCCGGCACAACTTCAGCGCCACAGCCCGTTTTCAGATAGTCCCTCAATGCAAAGGGCTCGAGACGCAAATATTGGTGTGAGAGCTAATTCAATCTAGGAAACACTGCATGTTGGTGAAGGGCATATTGAAGAAGGATCAGCCGAGTGGCTCTTGTGGGAGAAACAACTCCATTTGGCTCGCTAACTTCACACACCATCAGGCTTCCAAGCAGCTCTCAAGGAAACTCAGTTTTCACACTCTATGCTTAGTGCCCTTTGAGTGCAATTACTTAGGAATGAACCTGGTAGAGCATCCCACACAAACGAATGCTCCACATGCGGGTTTCACATGCCACCAACTCCACATTCACAGGCAACTTCAGCGCCACAGCCGTTTTCAGATAGCCCTCAATGCAAAGGCTCGAGACGCAAATATTGGTGTGAGAGCTAATTCAATCAAGGAAACACTGCATGTTGGTGAAGGGCATATTGAAGAAGGATCAGCCGAGTGGTTCTTGTGGGAGTAACAACTCCATTTGGCTCACTAACTTCACACACCATCAGGCTTCCAAGCATCTCTCAAGGGAAACTCAGTTTTCACACTCTATGCTTAGTGCCCTTTGAGTGCCTAGGACTGAAATGAAGCTTGGTGAGCATCCCACACAAACGAATGCTCCACATGCGGGTTTCACATGCCACCAAATCCACATTCACAACGCCACAGCCGTTTTCAGATAGCCCTCAATGCAAAGGCTCGAGACGCAAATATTGGTGTGAGAGCTAATTCAATCAAGGAAACACTGCATGTTGGTGAAGGGCATATTGAAGAAGGATCAGCCGAGTGGTTCTTGTGGGAGAACAACTCCATTTGGCTCACTAACTTCACACACCATCAGGCTTCCAAGGAGCTCTCACGGAAACTCAGTTTTCACACTCTATGCTTAGTGCCCTTTGAGTGCCTAGGACTGAAATGAAGCTTGGTGAGCATCCCACACAAACGAATGCTCCACATGCGGGTTTCACATGCCAACAACTCCACATTCACAGGCAACAATTGCCAGGGTCCGTGCAGTAGGTGTAGATGGCACGAAGGTGTGAAGAGAACAGCTCCCCTGCTTGGCAGGGCCCGGGGAGCTTCCAGCTGTTTGGCAGGGCCCGGCGGATTTCTCTCTGACCACCTTGATGCAGTCTCACCACCCTTTTGCATGGAAACTCAAGCACCCCACTAAGAATCCTGTAATCTATTGAGGCATTGTTTGCCCCTGTGAGATGGCTTTGGCAAATAATATCAGCTTGAGAGTTAATGTTACTGATAATGTCCTGGTGAGTGGGCCTTTAACTGCACACAGGAGTACAATCAAGCCCATGCTGTTTCCAGACACCTTATTGTGTACCTACCCATTGCCATAAAATCTGCCCTGGACATTTAGCATGCTTTCTGGGAAATGGCTTGATAAGAATTTTACAAACTAATGGAAATGATGGGAGTATGGGTTAAAACTGCCATGACAAAAAATATAGCTACTGGGACCCTAAAAGCTATCTTGTTACTGGGACCCTAAAAGTTATTTTGTTACTGTGACCCTAAGGGCTATCCTGTTACTGGGACCCTAAAGGCTATCCTGCTAAAGCAAAAAATATAGTTACTGTGACCTTAAGGGTTAGCCTGTCCTTGCAACTCTTTAGAACATAGAAACTATAGTTGCTTTAGCTGCTTTCATAATTTCTAACTAGAGGAAATATAAGCTGATTTCACTAACATCACAAAGATATACTTTTGATTATTGTTTAATCACTTATGAGATTGTAGAACCTGCAGTTGTAGAGGAACTTAATGTTTGGAACCTTTTGTCTTAGATCTTTGTTTTTTCTTTTTTGATGTATTTCTCCCATTAAGTAATGGATAAGTTGTAGAATAAGAATTGTAGTAAGAGTGTATTACTGAATACGATGTGTTGCCTACTGATAAATTTTTGGCTGCAACGTTGGAATGGATAATGCCCTGTCTTGAGGTGAAACAATTTGTAGAATTGTCTTTGGAAACACTCACTTGTCAATTGCAGAATTGAAACTTAAATGGAGTAAACTTGGCTCATTGCTAATTACAATTCTTTCCGCCGTTATAACTCTTGCTTTACTTGTTCGGATAACAAACTGTGTGAGCTTGCTGACCTAATGGCCTTTAGTGCCAATGGCCCGTAATCCCCATACACCAAGACCCCGGATTTACTAACCCATACATAATTCAAGGTAGGGGCCTGGTTGTCACAGGTGGCGCCAAGGTTAGAGCCCAGACCTGAGGAGAGCGGATGAAGACTGGCAAACCAAGATAAGCAAGGAATGTGGGATCCTTCCTCAATCATTTCTCAAGAAGCTGTAAATTGTGCCCCCCTGAAACTATGTCAAAATGCCCCTAAAAGAAAACTTTGTACTGCTTCTGTATAAATAAAGCGGACAGCTTTCTCGCAATGTCCACAATCATCAAGGAATCCTAGTGGTGCGTCTCGCTTTTCTTTCTCTCTTCTTCTTTCTACGCCTATCTCACGCACCCTTCCCGAGCTCCGAACTCTCGGCTGGAGCTGGACTCCGGCACAACTTCAGCGCCACAGCCGTTTTCAGATAGTCCTCAATGCAAAGGCTCGAGACGCAAATATTGGTGTGAGAGCTAATTCAATCTAGGAAACACTGCATGTTGGTGAAGGGCATATTGAAGAAGGATCAGCCGAGTGGCTCTTGTGGGAGAACAACTCCATTTGGCTCGCTAACTTCACACACCATCAGGCTTCCAAGCAGCTCTCAAGGAAACTCAGTTTTCACACTCTATGCTTAGGGCCCTTTGAGTGCATTATTTAGGAATGAACCTGGTAGAGCATCCCACACAAACGAATGCTCCACATGCGGGTTTCACATGCCACCAACTCCACATTCACAGGCAACTTCAGCGCCACAGCCGTTTTCAGATAGCCCTCAATGCAAAGGCTCGAGACGCAAATATTGGTGTGAGAGCTAATTCAATCAAGGAAACACTGCATGTTGGTGAAGGGCATATTGAAGAAGGATCAGCCGAGTGGTTCTTGTGGGAGAACAACTCCATTTGGCTCACTAACTTCACACACCATCAGGCTTCCAAGCATCTCTCAAGGAAACTCAGTTTTCACACTCTATGCTTAGTGCCCTTTGAGTGCCTAGGACTGAAATGAAGCTTGGTGAA